>NC_136266.1:15498843-15631343 GCF_964187855.1 Myxine glutinosa
CCCTCTTTTCTCCTACCTCTGGAACAAACTTCTTCACTTTAAAACAGCTGTTCACCACCATCTCTTATCTTCCCCCATCCAAAACCTTGATCTTTTCCACCCCCGTTAATTCACCCCAGATCCACTTTTTTGAAATACTAACTTCTTTCCTGGAAGTCCTAGCAGTGTCCATGTGGTTTATACTTCTCCCATCTCCCCCCCCCCCCCCCAACCCCCTTTCCCATGTCTCCTCCCCCCAAGCCCTCTCTCTCCCACAGATCTCCCGGTGTCCCTGTTCTCTGCTGTTGTAGTTGTGTGCTTCGCTCTCCCTCCCCATCTTGTCTCCCACTCCCTTTATTATATGTTTTATGTGTCCGTTTGTTTTTATGTCATTAATGTTCGTTCTTACACGAGCCTCGATCTTGTATACAAAAAACAAGAGAAAAATGACCACAGTGTGGTCACCAGCTACGACGTGTAGAATCATGAGGATATCCGTTGCAATATGCGCTACCAAATTCGACCAGTCAGTAAATTATACGCATGCACTAGCGTCTTTTTGCCTTTCAGTTCTGGTCTTGTCCTTTGTTTTGCGATGCAACATGCTTCATCATGTGGCGGGCACAAGGGGCAATAATTCCGCACACCAGTGGGTGGCGCGAGCGTCCAGGCGGGAAGCGAAAGCACATGCCCCGCCTTTCGACCGATCGGCCATGCCCGGGGACTAGGCGTGGACTCGGCACATATATGCGGGCTCTAAGCTCGAGCCCGCCCAGTGCTGAAGTGCGAGCTTTGAATAAAGACTCTTTGTATTACCAACGCGTTGTGGCCTACCTCTCTGGCAATCGAGTCGTGTGTGCGCAGCACCACACTGGTGACCCCGATTGGTTCAGCCGTTGCTGACCACCGAACACGCCATGGCTACCAACGCCGTCGCAGTCAAACTCCCCGAGTTTTGGGAAGCGCAAGCCGACGTTTGGTTTTTGCAGGCCGAAGCTCAATTCCAACTCCGAGGCATAGCGGCGGACGAGACCCGGTACTACCACGTGGTCGCCGCCCTCGGGCCCGGCACTGCCGCCCGAGTCGTGTCCATCCTTCGGCGCCTGCCGGGCGACAACAGGTACGAGGCGCTCAAACGTCTCCTCATCGCCACGTTCGGGCTCACGGAGATCTAATGGG
This sequence comes from Myxine glutinosa, assembly GCF_964187855.1. Taxonomy (NCBI): domain Eukaryota; kingdom Metazoa; phylum Chordata; class Myxini; order Myxiniformes; family Myxinidae; genus Myxine; species Myxine glutinosa. The sequence continues at coordinate 15,500,002 of NC_136266.1, forward strand.
CCGACCGCCTCCTGGACCTTCCCGCCCTCGGCGACACACGACCATCCGTCCGGATGGATTCCATGCTGCCCCTGCTTGGAGACCAGCCCCCGGATTTCTTATTCCGGGCGCTTTTCCTACGCCAGCTACCCGCACAGGTACGCCTCGCGCTGGCTGGTTCCAAAATAAAGGAACCCCGCGCCCTGGCTAGAGAGGCCGACAAGTATTTTGTGGCCTGCGACACGCGGTCGGTGTACGGTGCTGCCATAGTGGATCCCGGCGCGGAGGCTCCAGCGCTCCCGACTTCCCTCGTGGCCGCTGCTACGCCCCGTCCACTACCACCACCGCCACCACCACCGCAGCGGGCACGGCCGCCGCGGCCGTTACCGCCGCAAACCTGGTGCTACTACCATGCCAGGTTCGGCTGCCAGGCTAAAACGTGTCGCCCGCCGTGCTCTTTTGTCGGGTCGGGAAACGACCGGCGCTCACTTGCGGACTTGAGCGTCGGCCATTCCGGCAGCCTCCTTTTCATCACGGACACCTTGTCCAGGCGCCGTTTTCTTTGTGACACAGGAGCGCAGGTAAGCGTCCTCCCCGCCTCCATGTCCGACAAGCAAACCGCGGGCCGGGGCCCCGCTTTGCTTGCCGCCAAAGGTACACCCATCCGCACATTCGGGAAGCGTTGCCTCTCCCTGTGGTTCGGAGGGCAGCGCCTTCAATGGTCGTCCGTGACGGCCAGCGTGCCAATGGCACTGCTCGGTGCGGACTTCCCATGTGCGAATGGGATGTTGGTCGACGTGAAGCGCAGACGGCTCGTCCAGGCCGAAACCTTCAGCTCGCTCGCTTGTTCGCTGAGCGGCTCGTTGAGCGGCTCACTGAGCGGCTCACCGAGCGGCTTGCCAAGCGACTTGATGGAGGGTTCCGTCCCGGCGAGTTTAGTTTGCACGCTTCCGGCAGCGGACGACTTTACCCCGCCTCCTCGCCAGTTTCCCGACCCTCACGCAGCCCACCTTCTCAGCGGTGGCCGTTAAACACGGGGTGGAGCACCATATCCCCACGGTCGGGACGCCGGTCTATGCCCGGGCACGCCGACTCGAGCCCACGAAGCACGCGGTGGCGAAAGCGGAGTTCGCCACGCTGGAGCGGCTGGGGATCGTACGGCGCTCCAACAGCGCTTGGGCTTCTCCTCTGCACATTGTGCCGAAGCCCGGCGGAGGATGGCAGCCGTGCGGGGACTACCGCCGGCTCAATGATGCCACCACCCCCGACCGCTACCCAGTCCCGCATATCCAGGACTTTTCCGCCCGGTTGGCAAACACGACTGTGTTTTCCAAGGTGGACCTCATCCGGGGCTACCACCAGGTCCCCGTCCAACCGGACGACGTCCCGAAGACGGCCGTCATTACCCCTTTCGCCCTCTTCGAGTTCCTGAGAATGCCTTTCAGGTTGAAGAATGCGGCCCAGGCATTCCAACGGCTTATGGACAGCGTCTTGCGCGACTTACCTTTCCTGTTTGTCGACCTGGACGACATCCTGGTCGCGAGCGCGTCCCGGGAGGAGCACCTGCTCCACCACCGCACGCTCTTCGAACGCCTGGGCCAGCATGGCCTAATCATCAACCCCGCCAAGTGCCGTTTTGGCGTTGCCACCATCGACTTCTTGGGGCACCGCATCACCAGGCACGGGGCCGTCCCTTTACCGGCCAAGGTGGAGGCGGTCAGGGATTTCCCGCGGCCCCGCACGATGAAGGGGCTCCAGGAGTTATTGGGCATGGTAAATATTTACCACCGCTTCGTGCCACACGTCGCCCAGCTCCTCCGCCCCTTGCACGAGGCCCTCCGGGGCAAGCCTGGCAAAGGTGACATCGCCTGGTCGGCGCCGATGACCGCGGCGTTTGCAGGCGCAAAGCTGGCCCTGGCCAACGCCACCATGCTGGTGCACGGGGCGCCCGATGCACCGATCGCCCTCACCACCGACGCGTCGGACTACGCGGTGGGCGTGGTGCATGAGCAGTGGATGCGTGGTGCTTGGCAACCGCTGGCGTTTTCTAGCCGGCAGCTTCGCCCGCACGAACGCCGCTATAGCACCTTCGACCACGAGCTGCTCGGGCTCCACCTGGCGGTCCGACACTTCCGCCATCTGCTGGAGTGCCGCCCGTTCACGGCTTTCGTCGACCACAAGCCCCTTGTGTTCGCGATGGCCAAGGTCGCCGAGCCATGGTTGGCACGGCAGCAGCGTCACCTCTCTGCCGTGTCCGAGTACACGACGGACATCTGTCACGTGGTGGGTAAAGACAACCCGGTGGCGGATTGCCTTTCCCGGTCCGTCGTGCTCGCGGTCCACCTCGGGGTCGACTATGCCCGGATGGCGGAGGACCAGACCGCCGACCCCGGCGTCCAGGCCTTGCAGACCGCCGTCACGGGCCTCCGCGTCACCGAGGTGCCGTTCGACGCCGCGGGCGCGGCCCTCCTATGCGAAGTCTCCCTCGACCGGCCTCGCCCCATCGTGCCCGCTGGCTGGCGGCACCCAGTTTTCGACGCCATCCACGGCCTGTCCCACCCGGGCACGAAGGCATCCCGGAAGCTCGTCGCGGCGAACTTCGTCTGGCATGGCCTCCGGAAGGACGTCCGCGACTGGGCCAGGACGTGCCTCGCGTGCCAGCACGCAAAGGTCCATCGCCACACCCAGGCCCCATTGGCCCCATTTGCGGTGCCCGAGCATCGGTTCGACCACGTGCACATCGACTTGGTGGGACCTCTGCACCCCTTGCGGGGGTTCACCCACCTCCTCACCATGGTGGACCGCACCATACGGTGGCCGGAGGCCGTCCCATTGGCGGCGACGTCTGCGGCTGATGTGGCGCAAGCCTTCATCGCCACTTGGGTTGCCCGGTTCGGTGCCCCCTCGGACATCTCGTCCGACCGCGGCCCCCAGTTCACCTTGGAGCTCTGGGCCGCGGTGGCGTAAGGGCTCGGGGTGAAACTACACCGCACCACGGCCTACCACCCCCAGGCCAATGGCCTGTGCGAGCGCTTTCATCGCTCAATGAAGGCCGCGCTCCGGGCCAGCCTCCGCGACGGCGGCTGGGTCGACAGACTCCCCTGGGTCCTGCTGGGCCTCAGGACGGCGCCCAAGGACGACCTGCGCGCGTCCTCGGCGGAGCTGGTCTTCGGGCAACCACTGCGGGTACCGGGTGAATTTATCCCCGACTCCACAGCTCCTTGGTCCGCGGCGCAACAGCGCTCCGCCCTTCAGGAGACCGCCCGGAGGTTCGCCCCGGTGCCGACGGCAGACCACGGTTGCCCGCCTTCCCACGTCACCCCGGAGCTTCGCACGGCAAAGTACGTCTTCATCCGGCACGACGCCCACCGGGCACCGCTACGGCCCCCCGTACGACGGGCCCTTCCGCGTGCTGGAGACCGGGGACAAATTTTTCACCATCGACATCGGCGGTGCCCCGGATAGCATCTCCGTGGACCGCCTCAAGCCGGCCCACCTCGATCCAGACCACCCCCCGCAAGCAGCTCTGCCTCCGCGTCGAGGCTGCCCCCCGGCGGTCGGACCCCCGGCACCCCCCAGCCCTGCCGTCCCGCTACCCCCCAGCCCTGCACCCATCGCCAGGGGGCGTTTCGGCCAGGTCATCCGGCTTCCCCGCAAACTCACCCTTCAGGTGCGCGGGAATTCTAGGGGGGCGCGTGTGGCGGGCACAAGGGGCAATAATTTCGCGCACCAGTGGGTGGCGCGAGCGTCCAGGCGGGAAGCGAAAGCACATGCCCCGCCTTTCGACCGATCGGCCACGCCCGGGGATTAGGCGTGGCCTCGGCACATATATGCGGGCTCTAAGCTCGAGCCCACCCAGTGCTATAGTGCGAGCTTTGAATAAAGACTCTTTGTATTACCAACGCGTTGTGGCCTACCTCTCTGGCAATCGAGTCGTGTGCGCAGCACCACAATCAACTGATTACAAATAATGTATGGACGTGACGTGTTGTTTCTGTTCATGTTAATGTTAATTCATTAATTATTTAATGTTATTTATTAATGTTAATTCTGGGTGGCAGAGGGATAATTTGAATTTATTCTGGTTTCTTCAAACAAATTGCGATTTTAGTCCGCGATGTTCTTATCTCATACCAACGCACGTCCGAGTGTATGCGCATGCGCTATTCAAAAAGGCACCCCAACAACAACAACAACAACAACAACAACCACAACGCGGTCCTCTCATAGATGATAGAGCTGCTCATCGCAGCTAAAAACAAACCTTTCTTGAACCCTGTTCCTCTGTGAGCAGTGATCCAACATTCCATTTAGCCAAACGTATATTTGCCAAGTTTTGGCCAAACCTCGGTTTTGCAGTCACATCGACATCATCGGCCGCAACTTAAAGTGTATTTTCATTCTACGTTCCTCCCATCTGGTATTTCCCTCATTTCAGTGGTACCATCAAGAGGTGAAGAAGAGAGGTGAAGACTGTCAAGAGGTTGAGAGGTGAAGAGTGTCAAGAGGGTGAGAGGTGAAGAGGAGAGGTGAAGAGTGTCAAGAGGTTGAGAGGTGAAGAGGAGAGGTGAAGAGTGTCAAGAGGTTGAGAGGTGAAGAGGAGGGGTGAAGAGTGTCAAGAGGATGAGAGGTGAAGAGGAGAGGTGAAGAGTGTCAAGAGGGTGAGAGGTGAAGAGTGTCAAGAGTGTGAGAGGTGAAGAGAGGTGAAGAGTGTCAGAGGGTGAGAGGTGAAGAGTGTCCAGAGGGAGAGAGGTGAAGAGTGTCAAGAGGGTGAGAGGTGAAGAGGAGAGGTGAAGAGTGTCAAGAGGTTGAGAGGTGAAGAGATGAGGTGAAGAGTGTCAAGAGGTTGAGAGGTGAAGAGTGTCAAGAGGTTGAGAGGTGAAGAGTGTCAAGAGGGTGAGAGGTGAAGAGGAGAGGTGAAGAGTGTCAAGAGGCTGAGAGGTGAAGAGGAGAGGTGAAGAGTGTCAAGAGGTTGAGAGGTGAAGAGGAGAGGTGAAGAGTGTCAAGAGGTTGAGATGTGAAGAGGAGAGGTGAAGAGTGACAAGAGGTGAAGAGTGTCGAGAGGGTGAGAGGTGAAGAGTGTCAAGAGGGTGAGAGGTGAAGAGAGGTGAAGAGTGTCAAGAGGTTGAGAGGTGAAGAGTGTCAAGAGGTGAAGTGTAAAGAGGTTGAGAGGTGAAGAGTGTCAAGAGGGTGAGAGGTGAAGAGGAGAGGTGAAGAGTGTCAAGAGGTTGAGAGGTGAAGAGTGTAAAGAGGTTGAGAGGTGAAGAGGAGAGGTGAAGAGTGTCAAGAGGTTGAGAGGTGAAGAGGAGAGGTGAAGAGTGACAAGAGTTTGAGAGGTGAAGAGGGTGTGGCCTTTTCAAGGCATCTCATGTGATCCATTATCAGGGTTATGTCTTCAAAATATGAAGAACTCAACACTGAAAGCCTTACCCATTGCTCTAAGCTTGAAAGTAGCTGTTCTGCCGCATTAATTAACTCCATTCATCTCAAGATTAAGGAGCTCAACTCAAACCTCTTTCATTAATTAATGGAAATCAAGACTGTCTGGAAGGTCGGCAGCCATCCTCGGCCTGCAGTTTACCCCTGGATAACCTTTTGTCAAAAGATGTCTCCTCGACATCGAAAAACGTAATTTTAACCACAGTATTGACTATTCAAACCTTACCAAAGAAGGACGGAATGCATTCAAATCCCACTGGAAACGAGAGGAAATGGTCATTAAACTGGTTGAGAAAAGCGGTGCAACAGCAATCAGCAGCATCAAGCTCAGTTATAAATAAGAAGCCTCCCAGCAACTTTCCTACACTGGTTTTTACTCCAAGGTCAACCCTGGAGAACCAAAAGTTTGTCAAGAAGACCATCAAAGGCTTGATCTCCAAACAGGAAACTGAACAAACAGGAACAGGAACCAATTGCCTCCAACCTCATCATCACAAATCCAAGAACGTCACACATTTACTTTTTACCGAAGATCCCTAAGGCCAACAACCTGGGTTGTGTTATATCATCTCCGCTTGAAGCTGTTCCAACGAACTGATCTCCAGTTACCTTGATAAGAAGATGGCTGGTCTCTTCCAATCCCCTATCCTCCATCAAGGACACCAATTAGGCAGTCACAGTGTTTGAACACAGTGTCTGCTGTCTCAACAATGGATGGAGGTCCTCAATGCCAAACAGGAAATCAGAGCTGTCTCCCTTAACATATCACGTGCCTTCGATACGGTCTGGCACCCAGCTCTGCTCACCAAACTCTCCTCCTATGGTATCAATGGAAATCTTCACTCATGGCTTGTGGACTTCCTCTCTGGTCGTAGTCAACGTGTGGCCCTGAATGGATTTCTCTCATCTCCCCTTCCTGTTCAGGCTGGAGTTCCCCAAGGTAGTGTTCTGGGCCCTGTGCTATTTCTGGTCTTCATCAATGATCTCTCCGACTCTCTGGAAAATCCTCTCTATCTCTTTGCTGATGACTCCACTCTCTGCCGCTCCATTCCTCATCCCTCATATCGGCAGTCTGCAGCCTCCTCACTCTCTGCAGACATGGACAAAATCACAGACTGGGCAAACAAGTGGAACATGTCTTTCAATCCTGACAAATCTCACACTCTTACTATGTCTCTCCGAAAGGACCGACTGGAAAACCCTCCCATCCACTTTCTCAACAATCCTCTCCAAGAAGTTCTGTCGCTCAAGCTTTTGGGTCTCACTATCTGCCATGATCTTTCTTGGGAAAACCACATTTCCAAGCTGGCCTCCAAAGCCAGTCGCCGACTGGGCATCCTCCGTCGTGCGAAGTCCTTCCTTGGCACACCTGAGCTCCTCACCACATACAAGGCTTTCATCCGCAGCTCAATGGAATACTGTTGCCCCCTCTGGGCTGGTGCTCCTGCCTCACACCAAGCTCGGCTTCACGATGTTGAGGCCAAAGCTTTCAGAATCATTGGAATCTCCTGCGATGAAGCTAACTCCGAGGGCCTTTCACTCACTCACCGCAGGCAGGTTGGTGGTCTTTCCGTCTTCTACCGACTCCTCTCCGGCCTTGCTTCCCCAGCTCTCTCTGTGCTCTGTCCCCCAAATATTCCTTCAGGTCGCACAAGATCTGCCTGCAACCCTCTTATGGTTAAACTGCCAAAATCTAGGCTCTCTGCTCACCTTCACTCTTTCATTCCCCTTTTCTCCCGCCTCTGGAACAAACTCCCACACTCCCTTCAATCCCACTCCTCCCTCCAGGTCTTTAAAACAGCTGTTCACCACCATCTCTTATCTTCCCCCATCCAAAACCTTGATCTTTTCTACCCCCGCTAATTCACCCCAGATACACTTTTTTGAAATGCCAACTTCTTTCCTGGAAGTCCTTGCAGTGTCCATATGTTTTATACCTCTCCCCTCCCCCCCCAAGCCCTCTCCTTCCCACAGTTCTCTCGATGTCCTTGCTCTCAAATGTTGTGTTTGTGTCCTTCCCCCTCTCTCCCCATCTTGTCCACCGCTCCCCATGTTGTATGTTTTATGTGTAGGTTTGTCTTTCTGTGTGATTAATGTTAACTCTTTCACGAGCCTCGATCTTGTATACAAAGAGCAACAAAACAAAAAAAACAGTTCCGGCTTTCCTCTAATATTTCTTTTACTCACTATGGATATTAAATCCATGGACACGGTCATACAAAACTATCAGGGTCTTCGAGTTCTCAAACACTCTCAATCTCTGGACCTCCAAGGAACTAAGCACAGAAACCCTTCTCGGTCTCGCCGAGCTGCTCCGTGCTCTCAACTGCTTCTTGTTTGCCGATGAATTACACAAGCATGTGAAGGGCAGCGTGGTCTTGCCCACCAAAATGGATGCCGGATACCTAAATATTTTGGTCGGTTTTATTGAGAACCAAATTTTCGACCAGTTTGACAATCCAGCGCCAACATTATTTATCCACTTGAATAGTTGTTCGACCCTGCTCGTGATTTCATGGACTCTGTCACCTTTCTCAAGACTAATGTTTCAGTTGAAGAGAACCGACTTGCCACTACTGTGGACTACAGACCCACAGATTCACACCTCTACGTATATTCATCCTCCCAACCATCCCATGCCAAAAATTCAAATCCATATTCCCAGTTCCTCAGGCCTCGTCTGTGCAGCGACAATTTGGACTTCAAATGAAAATCAAATGGGTGCCTTTCCCATTTCAATTGTGCAGGTGCATTGGAACGTACCTGCAACACCTTCAGACAGACCACTTTACAACCTTCTGAGGAAACAAACAAACAAGAAGATGTCATGCGGAGCACGATACTTGCAAAATCCCCCGCCCCCCCCCCCCCACCCACACAAAAGTTTCCATTGATACAGCAAATTGTCCATTTCATGAAGATTAAAATTTACGATCTTGATCAAAGCTCGGGTCAACAGGATGAAAAGTGACGATTTTTCCGATGAAAAATGATGATTTTAGAAGTTTGACCTTGAGTTGACCTTTGACCTTTTGACCTCAAAAATAGTTGGTTTCCCAATTCAGTGAGGCAATACACAAATGCTGTTCTATTTTCAAGTCAATCGGATGAAAATTGACGGCTTTTCAGTTGAAAATTGATGATTTTTAAAATTTGACCTTGAGTTGACCTTTGACCTTTTGACCTCAAAAAAACTTGATTTCCCAATATATTGACTCAATATACAAATGTTATTAAATTTTCACGTCAATCGGATTTAAAATGGCGATTTTAGAAATTTGACCTTTTTTTGTTTGTTTGTTTTTGTATACTGAATCGAGCCTCGTGAAAGAGCTAACTAACATTTACTTCACAAACAAATCAACCAGACAAACAAAATATATAAAAAGAGGGAGCGGAAGACAAGATGGGGAGAGAAGGGGAAGCACACAACCACAACATCCGAGAGCAGGGAGATGTATGGAAGGGAGAGGGCCTGGGGGGAGGAGGCATGGGAAGGGGGGGGGGGGGAGGGAGAAGTATAAAACACAAGGACACCAAGGACTTCCTGGACAGAAGTTGGTATTTCAAAAAAGTGGAATTGGGGTGAAATTAGCGGGGGTAGAAAAGATCAAGGTTTTGGATGGGGGAAGATAAGAGATGGTGGTGAACAGCTGTTTTAAAGACCTGGAGGTGGAGTGGGATTGAAGAGAGTGAGGGAGTTTGTTCCAGAGGCGGGAGAAAAGAGGAATGAAGGAGTGAAGGTGAGCAAAGAGTCTTGATTTTGGCAGTTTAACCGTAAGAGGGTTGCAGGCAGATCTTGTGCGACCTGTAGGAATATTTGCGGGACAGAGCCCAGAGAGAGCTGGGGGGGGGGGGGGGCAAGGCCAGAGAGGAGTCGGTAGAAGACGGCTGAGAAAATACTGGCTGAGAAAATATCTCCTGACCTCCAGATGACCTTTGACCTTTGACCTCAAAATCAATAGGCTTCTCAATTGGGACGACCTATACAACTTGGTGAAGTGTTGTGACGATCGGTTTAGAATTGTGACCTGTAGGCCGGTGAGAAACAAACAGACAGACAGACAGACAGACAGAACCACAAACGTAACCGACCAATATACTTGAAAAATCTTCGATTTTGCAAGTACCAAACATACCGAATAAAGGACCCCATTCACATGGATCTACCATCCCATCACTTTAACTGCACCTCTGGAAATGAGATCTGCAGAATTCCATGTTTTATTTTACCCAATTCTGTTGTATCCATCTCACCTCTCCTACTTTTTCTCTTCTCCCTCTCATTCACTTTTCCGTTCTTCTCCTGTCCTCCTTTTCCTCTTTTCTCGCCTCTTTCGCTTTTCTCAAATCTTTCTCTCTCCTTAATATATCAATCTTTTTATTCTTTTGAGTTTAACTTCCGTTTTCAGTGCCGAGGAAATTGGACAAAGAGGATTGAACCAAAGGGTGGACCTTGTAGCAGAATTTCCCATTGGTGGAGGTCTTCCACTGAAGTTGCCAATTTTTGTCCATCTGACTCCTCATGAGATGAGAAAGCTTTGATGGGTCCAAAGGGATTTGGGCTTCAAAATCCGATCTGAGAGCATGATTGGCTGCCTGATCACATGCCTTATTGCCTGTCATGCACATATGGGCAGGAATCCAGCACATGTCAAGGACTGAGCTCCTCCATTTTGTAATATCAATAAGTTGTAGGACCTCAAGAACCAGGTTGTACTTGCATGAGACTGTAGGGACTCCATCGCCTTCAGAGCAGAGAGCGAATCAAAAAAGATGACTGCACTTTGGGGGTTAAGGTCACTTATCCATTCGGAGTCATGGGGGGGGGGGGGGGGGCAAATTGCCACTTTGTTTGCGGGATTTACAAGTAAAGAATCCAAAGCCATTTCTTTAGTCGTTCTCATACTTGCAAGTCCGAAAGGAGGTGAATCAGAGTTTCTGAAATGCCCTTGGCCTTCCTTTTGGGGGTAGGGAGGATTTGGAGGGGGAGAGTGGAAATGATGAATTTGGACTTAGGACCGGAAATCGTAAATCCCCATCTTTGGAGCCGCTGCTTGATCCTACAAATATCAGTCTGAAGGTTTTTGGCCGTAAAATGTAGGTTTCTGCTCTGGCTGCGGTGTTGTCTATCTTGCTATGAGAACCTGAAGAAGAGGCTGCATCATGAATCACAATATGAAATAGAGTGCGACTAAACAGCTACCCTGGACTTATCCTTGTGGAAAATGGGGGGCATGGCTTGCCCTACTCTTACCTGAAAATATCTGTTGGACAAAGTTCCGGATCCACCAGAACATTCTGCCATTGATTTCTAGTTGATGTATCAATATAAAGAAGGCCTTCTTCCCAGACTGTGTCATAGGCCTTGTGGATATCAAGAAATACTCTGAATAGTGACTCGTAGATGTTTAAAGATTTCCTGGTGACATTAACAAGTGAGGACATATGACTGATAGCACAACGTCCCTTTCTAAACCCACTCTGGTATTTGTGCAGCATGTTCGGTCTTTTCCCAGAAGAAAACCAGACGGTCATTAACTATCTCTTCCAATGTTTTACTAACAACAGAATAGGAGCAAATGATCCATCAGAGGATGGGTTTGAGGGATCTTTTCAGACATTGGGAATTGGAATGACAATGGAGGAATTGGAATGACCAGTCACAAGAAAGATTTCCTAAAGATCAGATCTTTTTGAATAGTTCAAGGATTACTAACAACAACCTATCATCCGTGTGCTTGAACATTGAGTCGGTTAAATGATCGGGAGCAGGAACAATATTCCTGGACTTCTGAAGAACTTGCTTCATTTGCAGAAGTCAGAGGTCCAGCTTGAATGTACAGCTAAGATGATGGGAGTCAATGATGATGGCTTTGTGTTGGTTTCAAATTGAAGCTTATTTGCTTCAAACTCTGAGTCATTCTTGATGTCTTCAATAAGATTAGAAAAGTGTGTGTTCCATGACCAAGCAGATTGTAGAGCGCTCGCCCAGCGGATTAAGAACTCAAGCAAGCACTCCAATGAAACGGTTAATAAGGAGCGGCTGGCTCGGCAAGCAACAGAATGCTGATTGCTTCTGGTTTAAATGGCAGAAAATGTTTGGCAGATCCGACCCGCCAATCCCCACTTCCTTAATACTTTGAAATGGACTCAATCTGGATCCATTATATAGAGGGAAATTTAAAAACAGATGGTCAAAATCTTTGATTTTCCTGCAAGTATCGCAGGTCCTAGTACAGTGGAGTGACACCCTATCCTATGTATGTATGAATTAATACGACAGAGCAGAAGGAGGGATGACAGCGTTGCTTAAATAAATAAATACACTTCGTTATAAGAACCGCTAACGTCTTAAATTTTTCAGATTTCACTCCAGATTTCGATACTTATTTCGTCTACAGGATCCGATCCTCAAATCGAAATCCAGATTTTGATTATATGCTTTAATTAGTCCGTGAGAGTAGATCATGTTTCCATGCCAAGCCACGTTTGAATAGGCCTAAACAAAATTGCGCGGCCGAAGAACCCAGCGATTTGACAGAGGGCTGACCAAGACGATGCACCGCCATTTTGTAAGGCTTATTTTGTTTTTTTGGTCAGCACCCCCTAAATTATCTTCAAAAAGGGTGCTTATACACACCCAGACACCCATTTTTATGGCTCCGGCGACGAAGTCGTTCTTAATGTCGTTGCCGGAGTTACCGGAGGCATTATGTTTTCAGGTTGTCTGTCCGTCCGTCTGTCCATCTGTCTGTCCGTCCGCACGTCTGTCTGTCCATCTGTCCATCCATCCGTCCATGATAGGTTTTCATTACTGCGATAACTTGAGAACGGCTGAAGGGATCTTAGTCAAACTTGGCACAGGTATGTATAATGAGGTAAAGATGAACTGATTAGATTTTGGTGTCACGAGGGCAAAGGCCAAAGGTCAGAGGTCATGTTAGGTAAAAAATACTGTTACCGCGATCACTTGTGAACCAGTGATGGGATTCTGACCATATTTGGTACAGTTATGTAGAATGATGTAAAGATGAACTGATTAGATTTTGGGTTCAATAGGTCAAAGGTCAAAGTCTGTAATAGGTCTATAACTCGAGAATGGTTGAAGTGATCTAATGCAAACTTGGTACAGGTATGTATAATGATGTAAAGATTAACTGATTAGATTTTGGGTTCAAGAGGTCAAAGGTTAAAGGTCAAAGTCTGCAATAGGTCTATAACTTGAGAATGGCTAAAGGGATCTAATTCAAACTTGGTACAGATATGTAGTTGCCAATGAGGGGGGGAGTGTAAGGGGGGGGGGGTGGGGTGGAAGTATGGGATCTGTGGGTCCACCCCCAGAAAATTTAGAAACGAGAATTCGGAAACATCGTTGGAAACGGCATTTCCTGCATTCTTGGAAGTTTGCAGTTCGTTGTGTTCTTCCCTGGCCCAACAGTTCAGCAGATTCGCGATGACTAATGGGCCAAAGTGGCGAACTGGTGAGCAGACTTGGCCAGGTGGAATCCCTAGTCAAAACAAGAATGACCGCACTGTGGTCACATGACAACTTTCAACAAAATCCAGCAACGGGCCATTTGGGAAACAGGCATTTAAAGCGCTATGTAAAGATGAACAGCACGATTGGGAAACACATTTAATGCGCTACTAAAAAAGTAACCTTGTCAGCCTTGTCAGCCTCCGCCACGGTTCTACGAGCCAATTTGTCACACAGTCACAGGTTGTTTAACCCAATATGGGGCCATTCAAAAATGATATAACACTAATTTTGTAAGCACAATAGTTAGTTATAATATGTAAGCAAAACAGTTATTTATTTATTTATTTGAATGCCCGTATCTTCTGGAAGGAGCTTCCAGTGGTTGGTTTTTGGGCTCAGAACGGGACGGAAGTGGGGCCTTGAGGTGCTAATTTGAACTCTTGGTGTGTGCTGTGCTCGCTTTGGAGTAATTGTTGACCTGGATGGAAGATGGGATAGAAGAGAACATGGAAGTTGATTCCACAGGTGGGGGAAAAAGGAGTAATGAATGAGTACAGGTGGGCAGTGGTCCTGGATTTGGGTAGTTTCAGCAGAAGTGGGTTGATGATGGACCATGTGCACCCTGCAGAAAAACCTAGGGGTGAGGGGTGGGGGACAAAGCACGGAAAGAGCAGAGGTTGCAAGACCAGAAAGGAGGGTTAGAAGAGTCACTTTTTGAAGTGGCTTTAGTTTATTTATCTAATCTTCTCTCACGTTTTTCCCCTATTATTTTCGCTTTACTTGTAGTTCCAGTCCCCTTAACTTTCAACTCCTGAACCCTGACCCTCCCAGTCAAAATTAGTCATTCTCACTACCACTTGCTCCCTGATGATCTCTGACTCATTCCCACCCTATTATCAACTCTCACGCATATCCTGTCTCTCTTTTGCTTAAACGAAGGATTAACGTCTGAAACGTCACCGTCTTGCTTCCCATGATGGCTGGCATACCTCAATCAACGTTCTGTTGGTTTCATCCATCATCGCACGAAGTGCCTGACCCAAAGGCCATCTGGATCATCAGCTGGGAACTGTACGTCATCAAAGTTTTGACCCTCCATGCCAGATCAAGCTCTCCAAACGGTGGGTCCACAAGTGCAATCAACAAGTAGCCCTTTAATGGAAATGGGAGCAAAATGCAATCAATGCACATTTTGACCTCCTAACTTGGCAAAAGAGATTGATTATTATTGATAGATAAAAACCTCCCCCTCCCCCAACCCCCCTATATAGAACATGATGTTTGATGATCCAGTGTGTGTCCTTGTAGCACAAGAACTGTCGTTTTTTAAAATGAAAGGAGTTGGGATGATAGAAGGGTGGGAGGTCTGGGAGAAAGTTTGGCAGAAGGGTGGGAGGTCTGGGATAAGTTTAATTAGGATGGTGGGAGGTCTGCGAGAAATTTGGGAAGGATGGTTGGAGGTTTGGGAGAAGTTTGGGAAGGATGGTTGATTGGTTGGAGGTTTGGGAGAAGTTTGGGAAGGATGGTTGGATGTTTGGGAGAAGTTTGGGAAGGATGGTTGGAGGTTTGGGAGAAGTTTTGGAAGGAGGGTGGGAGGGTTGGGAGAAGTTTTGGAAGGAAGGTGGGAGGTCTGGGAGAAGTTTGGGAAGGATGGTGGGAGGTTTGGGAGAAGTTTTGGAAGGAAGGTGGGAGAAGTTTTGGAAGGAAGGTGGGAGGTCTGGGAGAAGTTTGGGAAGGATGGTGGGAGGTTTGGAAGAAGTTTGGGAAGGATGGTGGGAGGTTTGGGAGAAGTTTGGGAAGGATGGTGGGAGGTTTGGGAGAAGTTTGGGAAGGATGGTGGGAGGTTTGGGAGAAGTTTGGGAAGGATGGTGGGAGGTCTGGGCGAAGTTTGGGAAGGATGGTGAGAGGTTTGGGAGAAGTTTGGGAAGGATGGTGGGAGGTTTGGGAAGGATGGTGGGAGGTTTGGGAAGGAAGGTGGGAGGTCTGGGAGAAGTTTGGGAAGGATGGTGGGAGGAGAAGTTTTGGAAGGAAGGTGGGAGGTCTGGGAGAAGTTTGGGAAGGATGGTGGGAGGTTTGGGAGAAGTTTTGGAAGGAAGGTGGGAGAAGTTTTGGAAGGAAGGTGGGAGGTCTGGGAGAAGTTTGGGAAGGATGGTGGGAGGTTTGGGAGAAGTTTGGGAAGGATGGTGGGAGGTTTGGGAGAAGTTTGGGAAGGATGGTGGGAGGTTTAGGAGAAGTTTGGGAAGGATGGTGGGAGGTTTGGGGGAAGTTTGGGAAGGATGGTGGGAGGTTTGGGAGAAGTTTGGGAAGGATGGTGGGAGGTTTGGAAGAAGTTTGGGAAGGATGGTGGGAGGTTTGGGAGAAGTTTGGGAAGGATGGTGGGAGGTTTGGGAGAAGTTTGGGAAGGATGGTGGGAGGTTTGGGAGAAGTTTGGGAAGGATGGTGGGAGGTTTGGGAGAAGTTTGGGAAGGATGGGTGGGAGGTCTGGGAGAAGTTTGGGAAGGATGGTGAGAGGTTTGGGAGAAGTTTGGGAAGGATGGTGGGAGGTTTGGGAAGGATGGTGGGAGGTTTGGGAAGGAAGGTGGGAGGTCTGGGAGAAGTTTGGGAAGGATGGTGGGAGGTTTGGGAGAAGTTTGGGAAGGAAGGTGGGAGGTCTGGGAGAGGTTTGGGAAGGAGGGTGGGGGGTGTGAGAAGTTTGGGAAGGATGGTGGGAGGTTTGGGAGAAGTTTGGGAAGGATGGTGGGAGGTCTGGGAGAAGTTTGGGAAGGATGGTGGGAGGTTTGGGAAGGATGGTGGGAGGTTTGGGAGAGGTTTGGGAAGGATGGTGAGAGGTTTGGGAGAAGTTTTGGAAGGAAGGTGGGAGAAGTTTTGGAAGGAAGGTGGGAGGTCTGGGAGAAGTTTGGGAAGGATGGTGGGAGGTTTGGGAGAAGTTTGGGAAGGATGGTGGGAGGTTTGGGAGAAGTTTGGGAAGGATGGTGGGAGGTTTGGGAGAAGTTTGGGAAGGATGGTGGGAGGTTTGGGAGAAGTTTGGGAAGGATGGTGGGAGGTTTGGGAGAAGTTTGGGAAGGATGGTGGGAGGTTTGGGAGAAGTTTGGGAAGGAAGGTGGGAGGTCTGGGAGAAGTTTGGGAAGGATGGTGGGAGGTTTGGGAGAAGTTTGGGAAGGAAGGTGGGAGGTCTGGGAGAGGTTTGGGAAGGAGGGTGGGGGGTGTGAGAAGTTTGGGAAGGATGGTGGGAGGTTTGGGAGAAGTTTGGGAAGGATGGTGGGAGGTCTGGGAGAAGTTTGGGAAGGATGGTGGGAGGTTTGGGAAGGATGGTGGGAGGTTTGGGAGAAGTTTGGGAAGGATGGTGGGAGGTTTGGGAGAAGTTTGGGAAGGATGGTGGGAGGTTTGGGAGAAGTTTGGGAAGGATGGTTGGAGGTTTGGGAGAAGTTTGGGAAGGATGGTTGGAGGTTTGGGAGAAGTTTGGGAAGGATGGTTGGAGGTTTGGGAGAAGTTTGGGAAGGATGGTGGGAGGTTTGGGAGAAGTTTGGGAAGGATGGTTGGAGGTTTGGGAGAAGTTTGGGAAGGATGGTTGGAGGTTTGGGAGAAGTTTGGGAAGGATGGTTGGAGGTTTGGGAGAAGTTTGGGAAGGATGGTGGGAGGTTTGGGAGAAGTTTGGGAAGGATGGTTGGAGGTTTGGGAGAAGTTTGGGAAGGATGGTTGGAGGTTTGGGAGAAGTTTGGGAAGGATGGTTGGAGGTTTGGGAGAAGTTTGGGAAGGATGGTGGGAGGTCTGGGAGAAGTTTGGGAAGGATGGTTGGAGGTTTGGGAGAAGTTTGGGAAGGATGGTTGGAGGTCTGGGAGAGGTTTGGGAAGGAGGGTGGGGGATGTGAGAAGTTTGGGAAGGATGGTGGGAGGTTTGGGAGAAGGGTGGGAGGTTTGGGAGAATTTTGGGAAGGATGGTGGGAGGTTTGGGAGAAGTTTGGGAAGGATGGTTGGAGGTTTGGGAGAAGTTTGGGAAGGAAGGTGGGAGGTCTGGGAGAGGTTTGGGAAGGATGGTGGGAGGTTTGGGAGAAGTTTGGGAAGGATGGTGGGAGGTTTGGGAGAAGTTTGGGAAGGATGGTTGGAGGTTTGGGATGGGATGGGATGGGATGGAAAGTATAGGATACATGGGTAGAGGGGCAGGACATTGTCACGAATATTCCCCCGGTCGGCGCTTGCCATTAACTCATGACGTTTTTTGACATTTTGTTATGACTCGGTCCCTATTTATATCTGCAAACACCACACACACGAAAAAAACGATATTTTAATGTATTTAATACGCGTTTCTATTATCTGCCAATAAGTGAGGTCCGTTTACTTAATAGCCAATCAGAAAGTACCATTCCGAGGCGGCTGCCAATGAGCGGCCGCCGGCGTCGGGAGTCTTGAGATGGTGGGCGTGGTTTGCGAAGCGATGAGGCGGCTTGTGCTGTTCATGTTCTCCGGAAACAGTGAACTTCAGGATCGTTGGGAAGGACTTTGTCTCCCTCGCGCTGTCCAACGTTTGTCCTGTTGTTGTCCCTGGTGTCCCACGGCGCTTCCATAAGGACGTCCTCGGTTGGATAGGTAAGTGGAGCATTGTTTACATTGTTTATTGGTTTGTACGAGACAAGATGCGGACATTTGTTGAGACGTTGCCGTTGGAGCAAATATTGGTGGTAAAGTTTGATGTATGTGGTGAATAATTACCATAGTAGACATCCACATCCACAACCACATCCACATCCACAGCCACAACCACAACCACAGCCACAACCACATCCACATCCACATCCACAACCACAACCACATCCACAACCACATCCACATCCAGCATTGCGGAATGATTGGGGGTTTTCCTTGTTTCACCAACATTCCTTTGGTCCACTTGTTGCTGATGTTTCGTTGTGCAGGTTTGCTAATCCGGCACGAATATCACACTCGTGATTAAACCAATACATAAACCAATACATAAAGTATAAACCAATAAACGTCAAACGAGTTCGAACTACAAACCAATAGTTTCATATATTGAGTGTTTTTTGAATCGCATGAGGACCGCGGCTTGCACAGTGTTAGTGATAGCGAGTAATGATTAACCAGGGTGTTGGCACGGCCCCAGCACGGTGCTGGCACGGTGTTGGCATAATGTTGGCACGGTGTTGGCATGGTGTTGGCATGGTGCTGGCATGGTGCTGGCATGGTGCTGGCATGGTACTGGCATGGTGCTGGCACGGTGTTTGCATGGTGTTTGCATGGTGTTTGCATGGTGTTGGCATGGTGTTGGCATGGTGTTGGCATGGTGCTGGCATGGTGCTGGCATGGTGCTGGAATAGTACTGGCATGGAGCTGGCACGGTGTTTGCATGGTGTTTGCATGGTGTTGGCATGGTGTTGGCATGGTGTTGGCATGATGTTTGCATAGTGTTTGCATGGTGTTGGCATGGTGTTGGCATGGTGTTGGCATGGTGTTTGCATGGTGTTGGCACGGTGTTGGCATGGTGCTGGCATGGTGCTGGAATAGTACTGGCATGGTGCTGGCACGGTGTTTGCATGGTGTTGGCACGGTGTTGGCACGATGTTGGCACGGTGTTGGCATGATGTTGGCACGGTGTTGGCATGGTGTTGGCATGATGTTGGCATGGTGTTGGCATGGTGTTGGCATGGTGTTGGCACGGTGCTGGGATGGTGCTGGAATAGTACTGGCATGGTGCTGGCACGGTGTTTGCATGGTGTTGGCATGGTGTTTGCATGGTGTTGGCACGGTGTTGGCATGGTGCTGGAATAGTACTGGCATGGTGCTGGCACAGTGTTTGCATGGTGCTGACACGGTGCTGGCACGGTGTTGACACGGTCTGGCACGGTGTTGACACGGTGCTGGCACGGTGTTGGCACGGTCTTAACATGGTGCTGGCAGGGTGTGACATGGTGTTGTCAGGGTGCTGGTGCAGTTGCTGGTATTGGAACAGTGTTGTCAGGGTGCTGGTCCAGTTACTGGTAGGGTATTGGCACAGTGGTGGCAGGGTATTGGCAATGTTGTCAGGGTGGTGGCACAGTGTTGTCAGGGTGGTGGCACAGTGTTGTCAGGGTGGTGGCACAGTGTTATCAGGGTGGTGGCACAGTGTTGTCAGGGTGGTGGCACAGTGTTGTCAGGGTGGTGGCACAGTGTTGTCAGGGTATTGGCAGTGTTGTCAGGGTATTGGCAGTGTTGTTAGGGTGGTGGCACAGTGTTGTCAGGGTGGTGGCACCGTGTTGTCAGGGTGGTGGCACCGTGTTGTCAGGGTGGTGGCACAGTGTTGTCAGGGTGGTGGCACAGTGTTGTCAGGGTGGTGGCACAGTGTTGTCAGGGTATTGGCAGTGTTGTCAGAGTGGTGGCACAGTGTTGTCAGGGTATTGGGACAGTGTTGTCAGGGTATTGGGACAGTGTTGTCAGGGTGGTGGCACAGTGTTGTCAGGGTGGTGGCACAGTGTTGTCAGGGTGGTGGCACAGTGTTGTCAGGGTGGTGGCACAGTGTTGTCAGGGTGGTGGCACAGTGTTGTCAGGGTATTTATTGGCAGTGTTGTCAGGGTGGTGGCACAGTGTTGTCAGGGTATTGGGACAGTGTTGTCAGGGTATTGGGACAGTGTTGTCAGGGTGGTGGCACAGTGTTGTCAGGGTGGTGGCACAGTGTTGTCAGGGTGGTGGCACAGTGTTGTCAGGGTGGTGGCACAGTGTTGTCAGGGTGGTGGCACAGTGTTGTCAGGGTGGTGGCACAGTGTTGTCAGGGTGGTGGCACAGTGTTGTCAGGGTATTGGGACAGTGTTGTCAGGGTGGTGGCACAGTGTTGTCAGGGTGGTGGCAGTGTTGTCAGGGTGGTGGCACAGTGTTGTCAGGGTATTGGGACAGTGTTGTCAGGGTATTGGGACAGTGTTGTCAGGGTGGTGGCACAGTGTTGTCAGGGTGGTGGCACAGTGTTGTCAGGGTGGTGGCACAGTGTTGTCAGGGTGGTGGCACAGTGTTGTCAGGTTATTGGGACAGTGTTGTCAGGGTGGTGGCACAGTGTTGTCAGGGTGGTGGCACAATGTTGTCAGGGTATTGGGACAGTGTTGTCAGGGTGGTGGCACAGTATTGTCAGGGTGGTGGCACTGTGTTGTCAGGGTGGTGGCACAGTGTTGTCAGGGTGGTGGCACAGTGTTGTCAGGGTGGTGGCACAGTGTTGTCAGGGTGGTGGCACAGTGTTGTCAGGGTGGTGGCACAGTGTTGTCAGGGTGGTGGCACAGTGTTGTCAGGGTGGTGGCACAGTGTTGTCAGGGTGGGGGCACAGTGTTGTCAGGGTGGGGGCACAGTGTTGTCAGGGTGGTGGCACAGTGTTGTCAGGGTGGTGGTACAGTGTTGTCAGGGTGGTGGCACAGTGTTGTCAGGGTGGTGGCAGTGTTGTCAGGGTGGTGGCACAGTGTTGTCAGGGTGGTGGCACAGTGTTGTCAGGGTGGTGGCACAGTGTTGTCAGGGTATTGGGACAGTGTTGTCAGGGTAGTGGCACAGTGTTGTCAGGGTGGTGGCACAGTGTTGTCAGGGTGGTGGCACAGTGTTGTCAGGGTGGTGGCACAGTGTTGTCAGGGTGGTGGCACAGTGTTGTCAGGGTGGTGGCACAGTGTTGTCAGGGTGGTGGCACAGTGTTGTCAGGGTGGTGGCACAGTGTTGTCAGGGTGGGGGCACAGTGTTGTCAGGGTGGGGGCACAGTGTTGTCAGGGTGGTGGCACAGTGTTGTCAGGGTGGTGGCACAGTGTTGTCAGGGTGGTGGCACAGTGTTGTCAGGGTGGTGGCACAGTGTTGTCAGGGTGGTGGCACAGTGTTGTCAGGGTATTGGGACAGTGTTGTAAGGGTGGTGGCACAGTGTTGTCAGGGTGGTGACAGTGTTGTCAGGGTATTGGGACAGTGTTGTCAGGGTGGTGGCACTGTGTTGTCAGGGTGGTGGCACAGTGTTGTCAGGGTGGTGGCACATTGTTGTCAGGGTGGTGGCACAGTGTTGTCAGGGTGGTGGTACAGTGTTGTCAGGGTGGTGGCACAGTGTTGTGAGGGTGGTGGTACAGTGTTGTCAGGGTGGTGGCACAGTGTTGTCAGGGTGGTGGCACAGTGTTGTCAGGGTGGTGGCACAGTGTTGTCAGGGTGGTGGCACAGTGTTGTCAGGGTATTGGCACAGTGTTGTCAGGGTGGTGGCACAGTGTTGTCAGGGTATTGGCAGTGTTGTCAGGGTGGTGGCACAGTGTTGTCAGGGTGGTGGCACAGTGTTGTCAGGGTGGTGGCACAGTGTTGTCAGGGTGGTGGCACAGTGTTGTCAGGGTGGTGGCACAGTGTTGTCAGGGTGGTGGCACAGTGTTGTCAGGGTATTGGCAGTGTTGTCAGGGTGGTGGCACAGTGTTGTCAGGGTGGTGGCACAGTTGTCAGGGTGGTGGCACAGTGTTGTCAGGGTATTGGGACAGTGTTGTCAGGGTATTGGGACAGTGTTGTCAGGGTATTGGGACAGTGTTGTCAGGGTATTGGGACAGTGTTGTCAGGGTATTGGGACAGTGTTGTCAGGGTGGTGGCACAGTGTTGTCAGGGTATTGGGACAGTGTTGTCAGGGTATTGGGACAGTGTTGTCAGGGTGGTGGCACAGTGTTGTCAGGGTGGTGGCACAGTGTTGTCAGGGTGGTGGCACAGTGTTGTCAGGGTGGTGGCACAGTGTTGTCAGGGTGGTGGCACAGTGTTGTCAGGGTATTGGGACAGTGTTGTCAGGGTATTGGGACAGTGTTGTCAGGGTGGTGGCACATTGTTGTCAGGGTGGTGGCACAGTGTTGTCAGGGTGGTGGCACAGTGTTGTCAGGGTGGTGGCACAGTTGTCAGGGTGGTGGCACAGTGTTGTCAGGGTGGTGGCACAGTGTTGTCAGGGTGGTGGCACAGTGTTGTCAGGGTGGTGGCACAGTGTTGTCAGGGTGGTGGCACTGTTGTCCAGGTGGTGGCACAGTGTTGTCCAGGTGGTGGCACAGTGTTGTCAGGGTGGTGGCACAGTGTTGTCAGGGTGGTGGCACAGTGTTGTCAGGGTGGTGGCACAGTGTTGTCAGGGTGGTGGCACAGTGTTGTCAGGGTGGTGGCACAGTGTTGTCAGGGTGGTGGCACGGTATTAGCAGGTTTTTATTATTATTATTATCCAGAAATGATAATCTGCTGTTGTTATGCTCGGTTTCCTTTGAACGCAATGGGCGTTTTTTGTTCTTGTGCTGTAGGTGAGCGAGTTTATTGTTTAGTTTGAATTTTTGTCACATTGTTTATCTCTCTGAGATTATTCTCTTGGAGTGTGAGACCATTGACTTGCTAAAAGCACAAATTTGAATACTTCAGGACACGCGTGTTCTTCCGGTAACACCATCCTGGTTGAACTCTCAAAATCCAGGGTCTCTGCGGACCTCAAGTCCTTTGTTCCTCTTTTCTCCATTTTGTGAAACTACCTTCTATGGTCTGTTCAGTCGCACACTTCCCTCCAGGGCTTCAAGCAGGCAGCACACCACCATCTTGCGTCATTCCCCAGGCCATGCCATGACCCTTTCCACCCTTATTAACCCCTACCCTCGTACTTGTACATGGCTGTGCTGTCTGTCTCTGTCTCGTCCTGTTTGTTCATTCCATTGGTTGGTGTGTCCAGATATGTCCCTACTGCCAGTCCATTGCCTCTCTACGCCATCCCCATGTGCCCTCTTTGACGACCTTCCATATTGTATAAAATATATAAATACCATTTTGTTTATTTGACTCCAACAGTGCGAATATCACAAAAGATGCCACCGTCAATGTACAAGATGGCCAGCTTAATCCGCGTGTGTTTTAGGGAACGACGCCTCATTATTACCCCACCACGTCCCCTTCTTGTGGGGTCTGCTGGGGAATATGTTGCCAAAGTCTTTCACGAACCGGCTGACCAGGCCTGACATTTGACTCAAGGTGACTAGGGCATCATCTTATAATTTCTCAGGGTACCGGCGATGACTCGCCTTCAATTCACGGAAGACACCGTGGGACCTTCAACGGCCAACAACTAATTCTGGCACACGGTACACCCACCTGAACGTCTGTCCGAGGGACAGCACACCTGGTGATGCACCTCTCTCCCCGAAAAGCACTCACCTGACGCTTTATAATCTGCTTGAGAAACGAACCCAGGTTAGACAGCCCAAAGGTAACTAAGTTACCTCTGCACGCCATGTGGGCGTGCCAACAACAACCTCCCCGGATGTCAACATTTGGACCTTGTAGGTCCTTACGGGACTGTCGTACTCCCAGTAACTCGACATGGTGGCACCTGTGCGACATGGTGGCACACCTAATATTTGTCTTTGTATGAACACTTGTATTACACGCAGAACCGGTGACATCGACGGTGTCAAATAATTGTTTAAAAACCTTCCGAATGAAATGATTATTGGTGCTCTTCACTCTTCTCCTGGCACTTCATACCTTCACGTGAAGCCCAACATTCCCATTCATCCAATATTTCTTTGATCCGACCGCCCAACCCGACACCTGTGCCATCGAGGCCCCGTGAGTGAAGGTGTTGGGTCGGGCGTGTTCCCAGGGCATGGAGCCGATGTGCCTCAAGATGAAGAGGAAATACCATATCTGTTACTGCAGCTCTTTGAATTGTAATCGATATAATAAGGTTCTGATAGCACACCTGTCCCCCTTTCGTCTCCCGAGCCAAACCCGTGTGCACGTGGATCCTGTTTTCACCATTTGTTCACCTCTGATATCCTGGGTGTAACATACCAAGGGTAACGATGGTTAATCTTTATGTCCCACATTGCATGATCCCACCCCACTAAATCATATAAATGGTGCGGATGTGTGAAATTCCTCCATCACTCGATTCCTCTGGAGCCTCGGGGAACCCCACTAACCTCGCACCTACCTGGTCATGGTAGAAAGGTCTTTGGAATGTGCGACTAGTGAAGAACACCTCCTTCCGGTGAGATTAATTATCCCCAGAATTACGGATCGATTATTTCCCCCAGAATTGGCGATTTTATTTATTTATTTATTTTATGACTCGCAATACCCCCTTCCATTGACAGCACTATGTCATATATATATATATATTTACATAAAGAGAATTGGGGTGCTTCCCTCCTCCTCGACCCCCACTCCCACCTTGAACCTCCAGGATTAGGAATTATTTTTTTCTTTCTTTTAACCATCGAAAAACTTCGTGCGCACACCGAGTTCATCCAGCAATTCTCACCTTATTTCATACAGGAGTGCAACACACACACACACACACACACACACACACACACACACACACACACACACACACACACACACACACACACACACACTTCTGAAATGATCACAGCTGTACACTTCTCTCAATTTTGTTTAATCATTGTCCTTACTTGTCCCTCACAATTTATCCTTCTGCCCTCGTTTCTCTGCCTCTGGTTATCTGCTTCCCTTATCCCAAGGCCCCATGAAGCTTTGTTTGGCACAACAACTTATTTTGCTCAACGAATCCAAATGTCACACTTTTTCAGAATTAATTGTTGTTGTTTTTTGTATACACAGTCAAGGCTTTGTGGAAGAGCTAGAACACTGAATGGATCAGTACGCAACAGAACAAAAGGAACAACAGAGAGGGGTGGTGGTGGAGTGGTGGCAACACCAAAAGCAGAGTTGAAGGACAAAGTAGAGGGAGACTTGGACAAACAGTAGGTGTGGGGTGGAATGGGGAGCAGGAAAGGGTACATGCGTAGACAGGATGGGTTCAGAAGGAAACTCCCAGGAAGGACAAACTGGGAAATTTGGAAGTAGGTGGGAGGGGGGGGGGGGGGGGGGGCGGGGCAAGGGTAAAAAAGATCAAGGTTTTGGGTTGGGGATGATCTGAGATTGTGATGTACGGCTGTCTTGAAGACCTGGAATGAAGAACGAGATTGAGAAGAACATGGGAGGTAAAAAAAGAAATGAAAGAGTGGAGGTGAGCAGTCATCCTGGATTTAGGCAGTTTCACCAGAACGGGGGTTGATGGTGGACCACGTGCACCTTGCAAAAACCTGGGGGGGGGGGGGGGTGGGGGGGGCAGAGAGGAGTGACAAAGCACAGAAAGAGCAGACGGTGCAAGACCAGAAAGGAGGTGGTTGAAGACAGAGAGACCACCAACCTTTCTACGATGGCAAAGTGATAGGCCCATCAACTCAGCTTCATCGTGGGATCCAATGATTTTAAAGGTCTTTGTTTCCATGGCATCAAGTGGAGCAAGATGTGATGCAGGGGCGCCAGTCCTGAGCAGAGGGCAGTACTCCATGAAGCTGCGAATGAAGGCCTTGTAGGTGTATAGAAGCTCAGGTGTGCCAAAGAAGGACTTAGCACGATGGAGGATTCCCAGTGGGCGGCTAGCTTCGCAGGCCAACTTTGAAATGTGGTTTTCCCAAAGAAAGATCATGGCTGAACTTCGTCAAGAGTAAAGCGGATCGTTAAGGAAGTAGATGGGTGTGGGGGTGCCAGACAGTTCTTTTGGAGAGAGATAGTGGGTGTGAGATTTGTCAGGATTGAAAGACATTCCAAGTGTTTGGCACCGACTTTCAAACCCGTTCTTCACTGAGCTGCCGAAGAGTGAATTCTTAATTTTTTTAACCTTTGATTTAAAAGTTTGAAATGCATTTTGCTTGACTCGACTTTTGTTTTTCTTTTTTTTGTGTGTCAGTTCTGCCTGTACATGGCCTGGCATGCAGGTCCATGTCCCAGAGGCATGAACATGACTCATGACTTCCAGTTGCTATGGCAACCACAATGTTCCAGACATGACCTTGTTTTTGCTCTGGTCTGCTTGCTTAGATTGCCTCTCGGCACGTCTTGGGAGTTGAGGAATGAGATAGACATTGTTACGAGTCCTGCATGTGACTGTGTGTGTGTTTGTGTTTATACCTATTTTTATATTATTTGTCATTTAAATGTAAAGGGTAAATGTATACATGAACAAAATGAATGCATTCTGCTTGTCACAGCTTGTATTCATGAACATCGTTTTGGTCTTGTTGACTTTATCAAACGTTGACTCACTGCATATCTACTTTTTTTTTTTTTTTTTTTTTTTTTTTTGGATACAAGATCGAGGCTCGTGAAAGAGCGAACATTAATCACACAGAAAGACAAGGATATCAGATCCTTGTACGATATCAGATCCTGTGCCACCACCCTGACAACACTGTGCCACCACCCTGACAACACTGTGCCACCACCCTGACAACACTGTGCCACCACCCTGACAACACTGTGCCACCACCCTGACAACACTGTGCCACCACCCTGACAACACTGTGCCACTTGGTGTGCATTGCACTTGGTGTGCAATCCGGGCCTTTTTAGCCCGAGGAATTCCGCGTGGGGTGGATGAAGCTTCGCTTGAGACGAGGTCTGCTCCTTCTTGTTCGTCGCGAAATTGGGGAATCGGAAAGCAGTTACAACCTTAGTTGGTGGAACCTTTTTTTGGGGGGAAATTGGGGAATCAGAAAGCAGTAACAACTTTAGTTGGTGGAACTTTTTTGGGGGAAAATTGGGGAATCAGAAAGCAGTAACAACCTTAGTTGGTGGAACTTTTTTTTGGGGGAAATTGGGGAATCAGAAAGCAGTAACAACTTTAGTTGGTGGAACTTTTTTTGGGGGGAAATTGGGGAATCAGAAAGCAGTAACAACTTTAGTTGGTGGAACTTTTTTTGGGGGGAAATTGGGGAATCAGAAAGCAGTAACAACTTTAGTTGGTGGAACGTTTTTTGGGGGGAAATTGGGGAATCAGAAAGCAGTAACGACTTTAGTTGGTGGAACTTTTTTTGGGGGGAAATTGGGGAATCAGAAAGCAGTAACAACTTTAGTTGGTGGAACTTTTTTTGGGGGGAAATTGGGGAATCAGAAAGCAGTAACAACTTTAGTTGGTGGAACTTTTTTTGGGGGGAAATTGGGGAATCAGAAAGCAGTAACAACTTTAGTTGGTGGAACTTTTTTTGGGGGGAAATTGGGGAATCAGAAAGCAGTAACAACTTTAGTTGGTGGAACTTTTTTTGGGGGGAAATTGGGGAATCAGAAAGCAGTAACAACTTTAGTTGGTGGAACTTTTTTTGGGGGGAAATTGGGGAATCAGAAAACAGTAACAACTTTAGTTGGTGGAACGTTTTTTGGGGGGAAATTGGGGAATCAGAAAGCAGTAACAACTTTAGTTGGTGGAACTTTTTTTGGGGGGAAATTGGGGAATCAGAAAACAGTAACAACCTTAGTTGGTGGAACTTTTTTTGGGGGGAAATTGGGGAATCAGAAAGCAGTAACAACTTTAGTTGGTGGAACTTTTTTTGGGGGGAAATTGGGGAATCAGAAAGCAGTAACAACTTTAGTTGGTGGAACTTTTTTTGGGGGGAAATTGGGGAATCAGAAAACAGTAACAACCTTAGTTGGTGGAACTTTTTTTGGGGGGAAATTGGGGAATCAGAAAGCAGTAACAACCTTAGTTGGTGGGACTTTTTTTGGGGGGAAATTGGGGAATCAGAAAGCAGTAACAACTTTAGTTGGTGGAACTTTTTTTGGGGGGAAATTGGGGAATCAGAAAGCAGTAACAACCTTAGTTGGTGGGACTTTTTTTGGGGGGAAATTGGGGAATCAGAAAGCAGTAACAACTTTAGTTGGTGGAACTATTTTTGGGGGGAAATTGGGGAATCAGAAAGCAGTAACAACTTTAGTTGGTGGAACTTTTTTTGGGGGGAAATTGGGGAATCAGAAAACAGTAACAACCTTAGTTGGTGGAACTTTTTTTGGGGGGAAATTGGGGAATCAGAAAGCAGTAACAACTTTAGTTGGTGGAACTTTTTTTGGGGGGAAATTGGGGAATCAGAAAGCAGTAACAACTTTAGTTGGTGGAACTTTTTTTGGGGGGAAATTGGGGAATCAGAAAGCAGTAACAACTTTAGTTGGTGGAACTTTTTTTGGGGGGAAATTGGGGAATCAGAAAACAGTAACAACCTTAGTTGGTGGAACTTTTTTGGGGGGGAAATTGGGGAATCAGAAAGCAGTAACAACTTTAGTTGGTGGAACTTTTTTTGGGGGGAAATTGGGGAATCAGAAAGCAGTAACAACTTTAGTTGGTGGAACTTTTTTTGGGGGGAAATTGGGGAATCAGAAAGCAGTAACAACTTTAGTTGGTGGAACCTTTTTGGGGGGGAAATTGTGGAATCAGAAAACAGTAACAACTTTAGTTGGTGGAACTTTTTTTGGGGGGAAATTGGGGAATCAGAAAGCAGTAACAACTTTAGTTGGTGGAACTTTTTTGGGGGGGAAATTGGGGAATCGGAAAGCAGTAACAACTTTAGTTGGTGGAACTTTTTTTGGGGGGAAATTGGGGAATCAGAAAGCAGTAACAACTTTAGTTGGTGGAACTTTTTTTGGGGGGAAATTGGGGAATCAGAAAGCAGTAACAACTTTAGTTGGTGGAACTTTTTTTGGGGGGAAATTGGGGAATCAGAAAGCAGTAACAACTTTAGTTGGTGGAACTTTTTTTGGGGGGAAATTGGGGAATCAGAAAGCAGTAACAACTTTAGTTGGTGGAACTTTTTTGGGGGGGAAATTGGGGAATCAGAAAGCAGTAACAACTTTAGTTGGTGGAACTTTTTTTTGGGGGAAATTGGGGAATCAGAAAGCAGTAACAACTTTAGTTGGTGGAACTTTTTTTGGGGGGAAATTGGGGAATCAGAAAGCAGTAACAACTTTAGTTGGTGGAACCTTTTTTGGGGGAAAATTGGGGAATCAGAAAGCAGTAACAACTTTAGTTGGTGGAACTTTTTTTGGGGGAAATTGGGGAATCAGAAAGCAGTAACAACTTTAGTTGGTGGAACTTTTTTGGGGGGGGGAAATTGGGGAATCAGAAAACAGTAACAACTTTAGTTGGTGGAACTTTTTTGGGGGGAGAATTGGGGAATCAGAAAGCAGTAACAACTTTAGTTGGTGGAACTTTTTTTGGGGGGAAATTGGGGAATCAGAAAGCAGTAACAACTTTAGTTGGTGGAACTTTTTTGGGGGGGAAATTGTGGAATCAGAAAACAGTAACAACTTTAGTTGGTGGAACTTTTTTGGGGGGGAAATTGTGGAATCAGAAAACAGTAACAACTTTAGTTGGTGGAACTTTTTTTGGGGGGAAATTGGGGAATCAGAAAGCAGTAACAACTTTAGTTGGTGGAACTTTTTTTGGGGGGAAATTGGGGAATCAGAAAGCAGTAACAACTTTAGTTGGTGGAACTTTTTTGGGGGGAAATTGGGGAATCAGAAAGCAGTAACAACTTTAGTTGGTGGAACTTTTTTTGGGGGGAAATTGGGGAATCAGAAAGCAGTAACAACTTTAGTTGGTGGAACTTTTTTGGGGGGAAATTGGGGAATCAGAAAGCAGTAACAACTTTAGTTGGTGGAACTTTTTTTGGGGGATACCGTGCTTAAATCCCAACCGTCCCAAACCTCTGCATTTATTTAAGTTATTCATTTTTGTTCTGTGTGAACAGTGTTTGCCTGTATCCTTGTT
Organism: Myxine glutinosa; assembly: GCF_964187855.1. Lineage (NCBI taxonomy): Eukaryota > Metazoa > Chordata > Myxini > Myxiniformes > Myxinidae > Myxine > Myxine glutinosa. Next base: position 15,529,454 of record NC_136266.1, read on the forward strand.
TGCAGGAGCGGGGACGGCGTGTGCCCAACATCTACAAAAGCAATGATCTCATTCAAAGATAATGTCCCAGACTTTAGGACTCCTTCACCCAAGGCGGCTTATGTAAGTGTTGTGTTATTTGGTCCATTTTCCGATTGGTTTGTGCAAAGGTTATTCACTTTGTGGATGTTTGGTGTTTTTTATGCTCATCATTTTACCTTGTCTTACTTTATTAAAACTATGTTGTGCTTTTGTTATTAAAAAACCCACTAAATGAACAGAATAACATAAATATAATTCACAAACAACACAAAACCCAATTTTCTCTTGGGGTGAAGAAAAAGAATAAGAAGGTTCTCCATCGCGGTTTGATAAGTAAACAGGTGAATCCTAGGGCCAGGTCTAGGAGCAAAAAAAGGGATAGGAACAAGTCAAATGACCTAAAAATCCAACCCTGTGAATGTGGCGAGAACAGCAGCTGTACCTGGCAAACGACACTCCAAGCTGATAACATTTTTCCAAGATGGAAAAAAAAGAAACACCCCAAAAAACCTCGGAATTCCCCCGGATCTTTTGCAGTCGAGTCTACAGCAAGTTAATCGATTTAGAATGTCTGCAAATGTAAAATGAAGGTGAAAACGATCGACATGAAAGGCCTGTCGTCATCCGCTCTCCCACCAAGAGTGGTGCCACACGGCAGACATTTACACAGATAATTTACATCATCCTCCCCCTCCTTCGGCAAACGTCTGCGTCAGCAAACGACGGTCCACTTGGTGGTGCAGCAAATCACATGCTTTCCTCACCGCGTGTTTCCTGACCTCTCACGGTGGTGGTCATAATATTGGTGACTATTGTGCGGCGTCTTTATCTCGTGATGCCCTCACCTGGTCATTCCTCCTGGCGATTGCTATACTGATCGCGGTGCTAACCTTGATGACATTACGTTTCTTTGACTCCCCTGACACGAAGGGGCCACCCGCGATCAGTGGGCCGACACGGGTTCTCCCGCTCGGAGGGCGTGGGTGCCCGCCAGTATATAGTTAATAATGTTTGGGCCATAGGGCGTCGGGCATCTAAACAATGTTCCCAAAAATCGTAGAATCCTTTAGCATTCCACTCACTACGTAATGAATCGTTCAGTCAAACTTTTCATGAAATGTATTAACTCAATTGCCAGGAAAACTGCTTCATAGTCCCTTGTATTGGGAGTACCGTACCGCATACGCATTTTCTGGTTTTTACCCAAAAATCGTAGAATCCTTTAGCATTCCACTCACTACATAATGAATCGTTCAGTCAAACTTTTCATGAAATGTATTAACTCAATTGCCAGGAAAACTGCTTCATATTCCCTTGTATTGGGAGTACCGTACCGCATACGCATTTTCTGTTTTTTACCCAAAAATCGTAGAATCTTTTAGCATTCCACTCACTACGTAATGAATCGTTCAGTCAAACTTTTCATGAAATGTATTAACTCAATTGCCAGGAAAACTGCTTCATATTCCCTTGTATTGGGAGTACCGTACCGCATACGCATTTTCTGGTTTTTACCCAAAAATCGTAGAATCCTTTAGCATTCCACTCACTACATAATGAATCGTTCAGTCAAACTTTTCATGAAATGTATTAACTCAATTGCCAGGAAAACTGCTTCATAGTCCCTTGTATTGGGAGTACCATACCGCATACGCATTTTCTGGTTTTTACCCAAAAATCGTAGAATCCTTTAGCATTCCACTCACTACATAATGAATCGTTCAGTCAAACTTTTCATGAAATGTATTAACTCAATTGCCAGGAAAACTGCTTCATATTCCCTTGTATTGGGAGTACCGTACCGCATACGCATTTTCTGGTTTTTACCCAAAAATCGTAGAATCTTTTAGCATTCCACTCACTACATAATGAATCGTTCAGTCAAACTTTTCATGAAATGTATTAACTCAATTGCCAGGAAAACTGCTTCATATTCCCTTGTATTGGGAGTACCGTACCGCATACGCATTTTCTGGTTTTTACCCAAAAATCGTAGAATCCTTTAGCATTCCACTCACTACATAATGAATCGTTCAGTCAAACTTTTCATGAAATGTATTAACTCAATTGCCAGGAAAACTGCTTCATAGTCCCTTGTATTGGGAGTACCATACCGCATACGCATTTTCTGGTTTTTACCCAAAAATCGTAGAATCCTTTAGCATTCCACTCACTACATAATGAATCGTTCAGTCAAACTTTTCATGAAATGTATTAACTCAATTGCCAGGAAAACTGCTTCATATTCCCTTGTATTGGGAGTACCGTACCGCATACGCATTTTCTGGTTTTTACCCAAAAATCGTAGAATCTTTTAGCATTCCACTCACTACGTAATGAATCGTTCAGTCAAACTTTTCATGAAATGTATTAACTCAATTGCCAGGAAAACTGCTTCATAGTCCCTTGTATTGGGAGTACCGTAGCGCATACGCATTTTCTGGTTTTTACCCAAAAATCGTAGAATCTTTTAGCATTCCACTCACTACGTAATGAATCGTTCAGTCAAACTTTCCATGAAATGTATTAACTCAATTGCCAGGAAAACTGCTTCATATTCCCTTGTATTGGGAGTACCGTACCGCATACGCATTTTCTGGTTTTTACCCAAAAATCGTAGAATCTTTTAGCATTCCACTCACTACGTAATGAATCGTTCAGTCAAACTTTCCATGAAATGTATTAACTCAATTGCCAGGAAAACTGCTTCATATTCCCTTGTATTGGGAGTACCGTACCGCATACGCATTTTCTGGTTTTTACCCAAAAATCGTTTGGGGGCAATCGATATGCTGCCCCTCCTCCTCTCCCTCGCCCACCAAAAAGTGGGGGACATGATGTTTATTCAGTCAAACCCAGGGTCAGATGATTGAAATGTGGAATATTATTCGCTTACACCAGATAATGCAACCTTTGCAACCTTTACTCTTTATTACCATAACTACGGCATTGATACCAAAACATTTTGTTTTTAAATTTTGATCTTTTTTTTTTCTTTTTTCTTTTTACATCAACTAAAGTTTGTGGGAAAAGTCGTGCATGCCGCGTATTATGAGACGTCAATTTACTGTTTAATTTATCGCAAGGACGTTTTTTGACGATTGATTGTGCAAAGTATTTGTACTCGAGTTCTTCGAATCACGAGATGTTTCCTAAGATGGGAGGGGCCCAACAAGCCAACACAGGTTGTTTGACGTAAATGCATGATTGACACGACCAACGTGAAGTTTGTTTGTTCTTGTTTCGTCCCCATCATCCTGTTTTGGGTCATCATGATGACTACGTTCAACATTAAACTCGTTTTTGTTGATTTATTTTAGGCTTCTTCTTCTTTGTTTCTCCGCCTTCTGGAGCTGTCTTAATGGATCTGAATCGCCATCAAGTTAATTATGATGGCTGCATCACCCTTCATTCCAATTATGTTCTCAATTTTGTCTTGTGCCAGCCATTTCGAAGTCCACCGAAAGAAATATGTGTCATTTGCGACAAGACCGTCTACCCCATGGACCGACTGATGGCCAACGAGCGCGTTTATCACAGGCCGTGCTTTCGCTGCAGCCATTGTTCCAGGACATTGAGGTTTGTTCTTTGTCAAATTCACCGCATTTCACTGCTGTAAAAATGTGAACAGTGCAGGAAGTGAGAATCTTGTTTTTCTGTTTTTATTTATTTATTACCCCACACGCAAAGGACAAATGTTCATTGTCTGTCTGTCTGTCTCTGTCTACAGACACCAGCCTATGATTGAGAAACAACTTTCTTTCAATTGAATGTTATATTTTGAACACTAATTGGACCATGAACCTGCAGTTTATCAGTACTTTGGCTCTGAATTTGGCAAATTGTACATAATATCATCTTGATCACACATGCGCACAGAGGACTAAGATTTGTACGGCGTAACCCGTAAGGCGATGCCGTCTGGAACAGCATGTTTGTCCAGTGTATGTATGTATGTATGTATGGATGGATGGATGTATGGATGGATGTATGTATGTATGTCCCTTCCACCAGCATTTTGTGGGTTTATTACCCTCGCCAGAGGAGAGGGTATTGCATTTGAGTCTGTTTGTCTGTTTGTTTGTCTGTCCGCACAGAATAAATATGATTTTCTCTGCAACCGTTGGTCCGATTGACAGGAAGTTTTCATCATAGGTGCAACTCCACCTGTATAATTTTTTTATGATAATTATGACGTCATAGGTCACGTGGTTCGGCCGCCATCTTTGAAAAATCGAAAAAATTTGCACCTCTATATCTCGGAAAGCACTGAATAGAAAAAAATGAGACATGGCTCATTGTAAAGAACTCTCCATGGGGAATAAAATATGTTAATGATGATGTCATAGATGCCTCCATTATGACGTCATAATTCGACAAGTACAAAACTTCATCCGATCAAGATGAAATTTCTTGAGCATCATCTAGGAATAAATTAGTTTAGGAAAAAAATAATGAAGACGTCATTGGTCACGTTGTTCGGCGGCCATATTTGTTTTAGCACAAAAGCCTTAAAAACCACTGAAAATACATCCTGGCGAGGGTTTGCAATCTCTGATTGCTCTTTCTTGTTCCCTTTAAAATTCGTTTTCTCTGCAACCAGAGAATGCAACGTTTTAAAACAACGCGTATGAAACTGTCTTGGAAGAAGAAACTTGTGCCAATAGGATATCCAATTGTCCATACGAGTTGTTTTTTAGTACAAGGCTACAAAGCTCCATGCTGCATGGAAAGGAAACAAGCTTGAAACTCTGTTTCATTATGCTGTCGGTATTTGATCTACAAGTTGGCTAATTGCCTTTAAATGTTGGCTAACATTGTTGGCAAATCAACTTGGCTAACAATTGTTGGCTAATAAAAATAAGTTGGCTAACCCCCACTCTAGCAGGGAAAATGGCCTTAAAATGCCTGTCGTTGTTGTTGTGTGTGTTTGATCTGCCTTCGTCGGTTATTTGCTTGGCAGGCCCTGTAGTGTAGTGAGTCCTCAAAAGAAAATTGATGAATGATTATAAATAAAATGAATGACAACCCACACATGATGATACTCTATTGGGAGTTGGTGCTGCAGAAGCAGTTTCCTGGCATGGGTTATGCTGGGTAGTTTGCCATTGCCTTCCCAGTGGTGATTAGGGCAGTGATTTGGAATTCGGCCAGGGTGCCGGCGATGGCTCACCTACTCTTTGAGAAGGACTCGGAGTAGGATGTTTAACATCCAACAATTGATGCTGGCAGATGGGACACCCAATTAACGTCCATTGGAGGGTCGGCACACACTGATTAATCAGACCGCCTGTAAAACACCAGGATGACAGTTTATTGTTGGGGCGAGATTCAAACCCAGACTGGACAGCTCAGAGAGGTGAGTGCTATCCTGCCAAGCCGACCCATACATGGTATCATTCACATTTGTCTGGTGCAAAATTGAGACGTCCACGTTTTCTGAACATTGTTTAAATTGCAAAGAGCGATGGAATGTGAAGAATGATGAATGTTCTAACTTGTGCGCATTACTTTGCTCTTTCTGTGTTTGTGTGTGCGATGCAGTATTGGAAAGTTTGCGTCTCTCCATGGAAACATTTATTGCAAACCACATTATGAGCAACTGTTCAAGTCGAAGGGAAACTATGATGAGGGTTTTGGACACAGGCAGCACAAGGAACTCTGGAAGCAGAAAACCGATTTCTCCAAAAAGGATGATGTGCCTGTTCTGGTTCCAAATCTACAATGGCATGAAGATTCCAGTTCAGAGAGAAACTGGAATGATGTTGTCATTAAAGAAGGGGCTGTCTTGCCGACACCCGACGTTGACGGTACGCAGGTTCTGTCTCGCTATTCAGAGAAGCAGGACTTTTCAGATTCGGTAGTAATGAGACAACAGAGTTCTGGGGACTTGCGCAGCTCTCCATCAGGCAGTGGTCGATTTGAGAGCCGACAAGAGTATTTGAAAGTTGAACATGATGCTTACGGTGGAGAGACGAAGGGAGATGAATTTTCAGCCAGTTTTGGAAGGGATGAAAATAATGGCAATTTTTCTAACGTCCTGACACGAAAGGTAATTTGGCCTCCCATTGATGCATCCGAGATCTCTCCAAGACAGAATGTTGTGAACCGATTACAAAAGCCAGATTGGCCCCCGAAAGAGGCGGATTGTCCTACCTATCTCGACTGGGAAGGGCCCGATTGCTTGGATCGCCCGAAGAAAGGATCCATGAACGTCCAGTGGCCTCCACAACACGAAGACACACGCAGCCCGCCAAACAGGGAAAATTATGCAATGAAGTTTAAGCCTGATTGGCCCCCAAGGAAATATTCAGATGAGAATGTGAGCGAGTTTAAAAAATCGACCTATGATGATGATGATTATCAAAAATGGAGGAACACAAGTGAGGTTGATCAAAGCAATTTCATTGACGAGGATTCACAGATGCACTCCAAAGAAACGAATTCCTTTGTTCACCAAGCACCTCCCGGCAATTTCTCCTTTTCAGAAGGGGAAGCATATGATGAAGTCCAGATCAAAGTTGGGGCACTGGATGTAGTCGACAATTCTTGGGAAGGTGTGCCCATAACTGCTCCGAATATGCACGAGAGAAGCATTGAGTGGCACAATAGAGAGGAGGAGGTTTCAAAATTGACTCCGAGCATGTTTGAGAGGGGATTCGACTTGGACAATAGAGACCAGGTGTATTCGGAGTACACTCCAAGAGTGTATGAGGGAAGGATCGAGTCGCACGAGAGTAACGAGGTGAACTCGGAATTCACTCCTCAGCATCTCGACGGAAGCGAGTCACCGAGAAGGGATTATTCCGTAGGGAGACTCAAAGATACAGAGTGGCCACCTCAAAATCAATCCTATGTAACTTCGGCATCGGACTTGCCAGACAACATCACGGGCATTGTGGATAGAAAGAAGATCGAATATACGGAGAAGAGTGACCGGGAAAGAAGTAGGCTAAATGATGGAGGCGAACCTCGAATGAAGAATTATAATGAAGTCGGAAAGTTGCTGGTGGAGGAAAGGAGTTTTCCTGAGATTGATAACCATCGGAGTTATTACTCGTCCCATGAGAGGAGGCACCACTTTGATGGAGACGCTTCTGATGCGAGTGCGTCACAACCTTGGAAGAACGCGGAGTCGGATGATGGAAATGTGGAATATAAGTCTCGTACAACACAAAACACGATCTTCTCCCGGGATGAAGAAGATGAAGAGGGTGCTCGATCGCCCTTTGGTAGGCATAAGGATGGAGATGAACCGCAAGGCTATTGGACCAGGAATGCAGTTTATTCAGAGTCACAGCCCGAGTCAGATGATCGAAATGTGGAATATAATTCTCATACAACGCAACACACAATCTTCTCCCGTGGTGAAGAAGAAGAAGAAGAGGGTGCTCGATCGCCCTTTGATAAGTATGGAGATAAATCCCATGGCTATGGAACCAGGTATACAGTTTATGCAGAGGCAAACCCAGAGTCAGATAATAGAAATGTGGAATATAATTCGCATGCAACACAAAACGCAAGGTTCTCCCATAGTGAAGAAGAAGAGGAGGGTGCTCGATATCCACTTGATAAGTACGCAGATGAATCGCAGGGCTCCCTGACCAGGAATGCAGATTACACAGGGCCAACCCACCTTTCATATCACAGGGAGCCACAGGAGGATGTTCCACCCTCTGGGATCATTGTCCAAGCACGTAGCAAGCTGAGGGAAAGAGTGGACAATAGAAATGCTTACATACCACTGGGGGGATTTAAAGATGGAGAGCACCAGTAAAATGTCCTGCTGCAGCTACAGTAGGACGTGTACAGTCATGGAGCACCTGTAATATGCACAATTGGAAACGTCCTCAGGTTAATGTTCTCAAGCTGGGGAATGCACACAAAGGAAAACCACTGCACAACACCGACTCAAAATGGCCTGAAACGTCCGATTCAGTCCCTGGAGTTGGTGTCGCCATCTTGTCCCATTTATGGAGAATCTTTCCCCCTTTCCTCATCTTTGTTATCCTTATTTTAAAATGCTATATTCTCAGCATTGCACAATTAGTACTGTGGTATAATAGGCCATAGCTTTTGTCTGTGTGTCTTATCAATTGGGGGTTTCTGTTCAATCCCGTTACAAAATGCTTCCGATTTGCGTTGCCTGCAGATGTTTTGTTGATGTTCCTCTTTCCTCGTTGCACCTGTGCGATGTTCTTTTTATTATTTAGTTTTTGGCATCCTATGCATGTATGAGTGTATGCGCTCGAGTTGCAAATGATCGCATCCTTTATGATGTGGAAATAGCCAAAGTTTGCTGTTTTACAATGGAATACCAAGTCTTCGTGAACGCTGTGCGTGATAGGCCCACCAGGATGACATAGGCCTCAGTCTGCGTCAGCGGACAAGTGGAACGATGGATTTTTGCCATTAACTGAAAGCTGATGACTATCAACCACCATGCTAAGTTAGTTACCACTGTGGTTAACACACACTCTTATCGGCTTTCAGTTGATAAAATCCATTGTTGGTTTGCTTTACCCTTCATTCAATCTCGATACTTTATTGTCTGTGCTCTTGCGTGGTGTGAGACCAGGAACGATGTTGCAGACAGCAGGAAGGGGAGCTTTGCTTTAAGTGTTGAAAGAGACATTCCTGTTAAAAGTAGAAAAATAAATACAATGAAGTGAGCCATACCGCATCCTTTCCGTACTGAATGCCGATGACATAAAAAAGGGATTGAAAAAAATGAATAAATGGGATGCATGTAGTGGATGAACCCGTCTTGCTCGGTGTAGTGAGGGTGGGTACACTAGTTTATGATCAATTTCTGATTTCAAATGTTTGTATACACTTCAAGTGGCCAAGCGCATATTTTACCGTAACCTGAAAGTCGCTGAATTTTCAAGTTTCTGTTGCTCAGAGATGGGAAGCATTTTATTTTATTTGTCTTAGGCCTCAGGCCTCGGTTTATTGAAAGAACATTACTTTCTCATGCAAATTGCAATTTTGTCTGTTGATCAATTTTTGTTTCATGTACCATGGAGAAGGTGAATAGTGCTTGTATCTTACACATTTTATTCTGGTCACTGTTGGGTTTATTTTGGAAATTCGATATACAGTACGTGTATATTTTTGTTGTTGAGGAATAAACCTTGATTTGACAAACAAAATCGTTGGTGATCTTTACCTCCGTCCCCGAAGGTGGATGGAGGTTTGTTTTCGTCCTGTTTGTCTTTTTTTTTTTTTTTGTATACAGAGTCGAGGCTCGTGAAAGAGCTAACATTTATCAAACAAACAAATCAAACAAACAAGCAAACAAAGTATATTAAAAGGGGAGCGGTCGACAAGATTGGGAGAGAAGGGGAGGAAGCACACAAACACAACATTTGAGAGCAGGGACATCGGGAGAGGGCCTGGGGGGAGGCAGGATAGGTATAAAACGCAAGGACACCAAGGACTTCCAGGAAAGAAGTCAAAAGTCACCTCAAAAAAGTGGATTTGGGGTGAAATTAGCGGGGGTAGAAAAGATCAAGGTTTTGGATGGGGGAGGATAAGAGATGGTGGTGAACAGCCGTTTTAAAGACCTGGAGGGAGGAGTGGGATTGAAGAGAGTGAGGGAGTTTGTTCCAGAGGCGGGAGAAAAGAGGAGTGAAGGTGAGCAGAGAGTCTTGATTTTGGCAGTTTAACCATAAGAGGGTTGCAGGCAGATCTTGTGCGACCTGCAGGAATATTTGGGGGACAGAGCCCAGAGAGAGCTGGGGGAGCAAGGCCGGAGAGGAGTCGGTAGAAGACGGGGAGACCACCAACCTGCCTGCGGTGATAAAGTGAAAGGCCCTCGGAGATAGCGTCATCGCGGGAGATTCCAATGATTCTGAACGCTTTGGTTTCAACAGCGTGACGACGAGCTAGGTGTGAGGCAGGAGCACCAGCCCAGAGGGGAGAGCAGTACTCCATTGAGCTGCAGATGAAAGCCTTGTATGTGGTGAGGAGCTCAGGTGTGCCAAGGAAGGACTTCGCACGACGGAGGATGCCCAGTCGGCGACTGGCTTTGGAGGCCAGCTTGGAAATGTGGTTTTCCCAGGAAAGATCATGGCAGATAGTGAGACCCAAAAGCTTGAGTAACAGAACTTCTTGGAGAGGATTATTCAGAAAGTAGATGGGAGGGTTGTTCAGTCGGTCCTTTCGGAGAGACATTGTAAGAGTGTGAGATTTGTCAGGATTGAAAGACATGTTCCACTTGTTTGACCAGTCTGTGATTTTGTCCAGGTCTGCAGAGAGTGAGGAGGCTGCAGACTGCCGATATGAGGGATGAGGAATGGAGCGGCAGAGAGTGGAGTCATCAGCAAAGAGATAGAGAGGATTTTCAAGAGAGTCAGAGAGATCATTGATGAAGACCAGAAAAAGCACAGGGCCCAGAACACTGCCTTGGGGAACTCCAGCCTGAACAGGAAGAGGAGATGAGAGAAACCAATTCAGGGCCACACGTTGACGACGACTAGAGAGGAAGTCCGCCAGCCATGCGTGGAGATTTCCATGGATACCAAAGGAGGAGAGTTTGGTGAGCAGAGCGGGGTGCCAGACCGTATTGAAGGCACGTGATATGTCGAGGGAGACAGCTCTAATTTCCTGTTTGGCATTGAGGACCTCCATCCATTGTTGAGACAGCAGAAGCAGCATGTCCAGAGTAGAGTGACCTGGTCTGAAACCAAATTGATGATCAGAGATCAAGCCTGTCATTCTGAGTCTGTCGATCAGAGTCTGTCGTTCTGAGCAGAATATCTCAAAAAGTTGTGGACAGATTCAGACGAAACTTGGTGGACAGGTTGGGTGTTTGACAAGGACAAAATGATTCAATTTTAGTGAAAATCCAGATACGATAATTTAAACATGATTCTTCACAATTGATGGAGTACTGCTCTCCCTTCTGGGCTGGCTCGCCTGCCTCCCATCTTGCTCAGCTGGATGCCATGGAAACCAAGGACTTCAAGATCTTTGGAATCTCGTGCGATGAAGCTGAGTCTATGGGCCTATCATTTTGTCATCGCCAACAGGTCGGTGGCCTCTGTCTTCCATAGCCTCCATTTTTGTTTTGCACCCTTTGCCTTGTCTGTCTGCTTTGCACCCCCCCCCCCCCCCCCCCCACCTGTCAAGTGTCTGCAGGACGCATGCAATCCACCAGCAACCCCCATCTAGCGAAACTGCCAAAATACAGAACCACTGCTCACCTCCACTTATTTGTTTCTCCTTTTCCTGCCTATGGAACCAACTTCCACATTCTCTTCAATCTCATTCTTCTACACCCATCAAATCTTTCTCCCATGAACCCCGAAAAATTTGCTTCTTTATCCAACATGTCCACCCATTGTGTTCTCCCCTACCCCTCATCCTTACCCACATCCCTTGTTTGTCCGTCTCCATCTATTTTCTCACACGGCCCTGCTGTTAGCATTTATCCCTCTCCTTCTGCTGCTACTTTTGTTATGTTGTGTCCTGATCCGTTGTGTTCCAGTTCATCCACCAACCTTGACTATGTATATAAAAAGAACTAGCAGAAGGTAAAATAAGAACTCTATAATCTGGTTTGAAATATCCCACTCCTGACAACAGATTAGACCCCGGACGCCGTTTGCAACTTTTAACTCTGGCCGGATCCTTCCACCCAAAGTCGGTTTACCATACAGGTGAGCCAAGCTAGGCAAATGGGGACCATACAGGTGAGCCAAGCTAGGCAAATGGGGACCGTCCCAGGAGTTACGTGACACACTCTAGTCAGTCGGCCGAGCGAAACCATCATCACGTAACCGCACCTGAGGTCGAACTTTGATAACATATCTGAGCTGGCCAAATGCCTCAGCAGTCTTAGGTCGCCATCAAAATTGACAGAATAAGTCAAGACATTTTCTTAAAGAAATGGCCTTTATTGCCCGGAACAAGAAACAAAGGGCAAGTATTCACAACAGCCAGCCAAACAGGTATTTACAATGGTAAGCCAAGCAGGTACTGTATTTACAATGGCAAGCCAAGCAGGTATTTACAGGCAGGTGAGACAATGAAATTGCATACATGTACAATAATTACAGCACTCATACATTCATTCTCCTTACCCCGACGCTAACATTCCTGCCCCGGATCCTTATCTGCTATGAGATAACACTTTACAGTACATATGCCGGCATCATGTATCCGATAGGAAAGGGAGAGATTGGTGATTGGCAAAGATTGATGGGATGGATGATTGGTGACAAAGATTAGCTGGTAGAAGAAAACATGAGAGAAGAGAAGGACGAGAATAGACTCGTGTTGTGCGAGTAATATAAATAATCGATCGAGCCCCGAGCAAAGGCTGTGATCGCTTCAAGTAACAACGCCTTTGAGCACGTCCTTTCCTCCCCCAGTCTCCCAGATTCCCACTGCCTCTCTGATTCCCTCACACAGCCACCTTATCTCCGTAACCGTATCTCCTCACGATCTTTTTTTCGCTTCGACCGTCCACTCCCCCACGGGCGGGGCCGCTTCCCTGGCACACTCTGCTTCAGGAGGCGCTCGTGAAATGCGCCCGACAACTGCCTTCTGAGCGCTAATGAGGAGAATCAGTTCAGAGTATGGAATTATGGTACAATCTTTTTTCAGCGCCGCTCGTGAAATCGTGACAGGTGCTAAGGGAATAATGCCTTACAGTTAAACTAAACACTATAACTATGAAATAACTGCTCAACTATGGGAGGATTTATTTGGAACTCATAACCACAACAATATCTACTCGTGGGGCACCCATGGGCATAGACATGTATGACAGTTGGACATCTTGAGTTAGATGCTCCACGTAGAGTTTACAAAGTGGGTACTGGCAATTCATCAGCTCCAGAAATTATGTAATCTACACAATTTATCTACTTCACATGATGTGTGAATACATGTTCATGCACATGGGAAATACAGTTTGTAATGTGTTATTACACATATTATAAAATGTAACTTCACAATCTAAAATCTCCCCTCCCCCCTTTTTGCCACAATCATTACCGAAATGCACACAGAAGAGGAGGGAGGATAGGGGTAGAAGGGAGAGAGGGGTGGGAGAAGGGGGAGAGCGACACTTCTACCTTAACTTGAGAGGGGGAGAAGGGAAAATCTGTCTTGACTGATTTACTTCTGCTGTTCATTTTTATGCCTCCGCCGACGAAGTCGCCGAAGGCATTATGTTTTCAGGTTGTCCGTCCGCTATATGTGTAGGTTTTCGTTACCTCGATAACTTGAGAACAGCAAAAGGGATATTGGTCAAACTTGACACAGGTATGTATAATTAGGTAAAGATGAATTGATTAGATTTTGGGGTCACGAGGACAAAGGTCAGAGGTCATGTTAGGTAAAAAGACTTACCGCGCACGATAACTTGTGAACCAGTGATGGGATTCTGACCAAATTTGGTAAACTTATGTAGAATGATGTAAGGATGAACTGATTAGATCTTGGGGTCAAAGGTTAAAGTCTGTAATAGGTCTATAACTTGAGAAAGGCTGAAGTGATCCAATTCAAACTTAGTACAGGTACAGTCACGTGAAAAAGTAAGTACACCCTGAAGGAACTGCGCTCCAACGCGAGTCGAAAGAATTGACGCGACCAAAGACGGAATTCGTCCGAGTTGCTTTATTGAAACAAAACAGCTCAGGTATTCTGACAAGCCCGTTTTTCGGGCAACAATATATATACACATTTATGTCGGGAAGTTTGCCCGGCAAAAGCTATACCGGGCATGCCCGGGTATCAAGGGCGAGCCTTGGAAAGGCGAGTCTGGACCTGCCCGGGCGTGTTTGGCTGCGGCCTGGCAAGTCGAGGCTGGGCGTGCCCGGGCGCTCTGGGCGAGCACTGGAAAGGCGATAGCGGGCATGCCCGGACGCTCTGGGCGAGCCCTGGAAAGGCGATAGCGGGCATGCCCGGACGCTCTGGGCGAGCCCTGGAAAGGCGATAGCGGGCATGCCCGGACGCTCTGGGCGAGCCCTGGAAAGGCGATAGCGGGCATGCCCAGACGCTCTGGGCGAACCCTGGAAAGGCGAGAGCGGGCATGCCCGGGAAAGACGAGACCGGGCGTGCCCGGGAGGTTTGGGCGTGCCCGGGAACAGTGAGTCCGGGCATGCCCGGGAGAGGCGCGTCTGGCCGTGTTCTGGCCGGTGCAAGGCGATTATGTACATCCAGCGGTAACCGCTACACACGCCCCTCCAGAATCGACCTGCACCGGCAGGGTCAATTTAAGGGGGGTCCGGATGACCCGGCCGAAGCGACCCCTGGAGGGTCGTGGGGAGGGGTCTGACGTGGTGGTGGGTGGTCGAGCGGGGGGAACTGTGGACGGGGGGCGGCCTCGCCGCGGAGGAAGGGCCAACCGTGGTGGTCGGTCGACGTCCATGTGCGCCGGTTTGAGGCGGTCCACAGAAATCCGGTCCGGCCGGCCGCCGAAGTCGACGATGAAAGACTTGCCGCCCCGTCGCAGGACCCGGAAGGGCCCGTCGTACGGCGGCCGGAGTGGCCCCCGGTGCGCGTCATGACGCACAAAGACGTACTCCGCTGTGCGAAGCGCCGGGGGGACGTAGGACTGGGGGCCACCGTGGCGGGACGTCGGCACGGGGGCAAATCGTCGGGCGGCCTCCTGGAGGTCCGAGCGCTGGCGAGCGGCGGACCAGGGACTGGTAGCGTCAGGCACGAATTCGCCCGGGACGCGGAGTGGCTGGCCGTAGACGAGCTCGGCGGCGGACGCCTGGAGGTCTTCCTTGGGGGCCATGCGAAGGCCCAAAAGGACCCACGGCAGCCGGTCGGCCCAACCGTCGTCCTGAAGGCCGGCCATGAGTGCAGCCTTCATGGAGCGGTGAAACCGCTCGCACAACCCATTGGCTTGGGGGTGGTAGGCCGTGGTGCGGTGCAGCGTGACCCCCAACGAAAGGGCGGCCGCGCCCCAAAGCTCAGACGTGAACTGTGGGCCGCGGTCGGACGAGATGTCCGCTGGTGCGCCGAAGCGCGCGACCCAGGTGGCGATGAACGCCTGCGCCACGTCGGCGGTGGTGGTGGAGGTGAGGGGCACGGCCTCCGGCCACCTGGTGGTCCTGTCCACCATGGTGAGCAGGTGGGTGAACCCCCGCGAGGGGGGCAGGGGACCCACCAGGTCCACGTGGACGTGGTCGAAATGCCGTTCAGGCACGGCGAAAGGTGCCAGCGGGGCCTGGGTGTGGCGGTGGACCTTGACTCGCTGGCAGGCCGTGCAGGGGTTGGCCCAGTCGCGGATGTTTCGTCGAAGGCCGTGCCAGACGAAACGTGCCGACACCAGCTTCTGAGAAGCTTTCCGGCCCGGGTGAGAAAGGCCGTGGATGGAGGCGAAGATGCGGCGCTGCCAGGAAACGGGCACGATGGGGCGAGGCTGGCCCTGGGAGACGTCGCAGAGCAGGACGGTGCCCGCGAAGGGGATGTCGGCCAGGCGGAGGCCCGTGTCCACCACGCGGAGTGCCTGCACTGAGGCGTCGGTGGTCTGGTCGGCCGCCATGAGCGTGAAGTCCACGCCGAGGTGGACCGCGTTCGCGCTGGCCCGCGAAAGGCAGTCGGCCACGGCGTTGTCTTTGCCGGCGACGTGCTGGATGTCCGTGGTGAACTCCGACACGGCGGAGAGGTGGCGCTGCTGGCGGGCCGACCACGGCTCCGTGACCTTAGCCATTGCGTAGACCAACGGCTTGTGGTCGACGAAAGCCGTGAACGGGCGGCCCTCCAGGAGGTGTCGGAAATGGCGAACGGCCAGGAATAGCCCGAGCAGCTCGCGGTCGAACGTGCTGTAGTTTAACTCGTTCGGCCGGAGTTGCCGGCTGAAAAAAGTGAGTGGCTGCCAAACCCCGTCCACCCATTGCTCATGGACGGCGCCCACCGCGTAGTTGGAGGCGTCCGTAGTGAGGGCGATGGGCGCGTTGAGCACCGGGTGAGCCAGCAGCGTTGCGTCGGCGAGGGCCCGTTTGGCACTGGCGAAAGCCGCGTCCATGGCCGCGGACCAAACAATGTCATGCTTGGCCGGCTTGCCCCGGAGGGCCTCGTAAAGGGGCCGCATGAGCTGAGCAGCGCGGGGCACGAATCGGTGATAAAAATTCACCATGCCGAGGAACTCTTGGAGGGCCTTGATGGAACGGGGACGCGGGAATGTGGTGATGGCCTCGACCTTGGTCGGCAGCGGCACGGCCCCGGTCTTGGTGATGCGGTGGCCCAAAAAGTCAACGGTCGTCGCGCCGAAGTGGCATTTGACCGGGTTGACAATTAAGCCGTGCTCGCTGAGGCGACCGAACAGTGTTCGGAGGTGGAGGAGGTGCTCGGCGCGGGACGTGCTGGCGACGAGGATGTCGTCCAGATAGACGAAAAGAAACGGCAGGTCGCGCAGCACGCCGTCCATCAAGCGCTGGAACGCCTGGGCCGCGTTCTTGAGGCCAAACAGCATCCGCAAAAATTCGAACAGGCCGAACGGCGTGATGACGGCCGTCTTCGGGACGTCGGCCGCCCGGACAGGTACCTGGTGGTAGCCCCGTATCAGGTCAATTTTCGAAAAGATGACCCGTCCCGCCAAACGGGCGGAAAAGTCCTGAATATGCGGGATCGGGTACCTGTCGGGGGTGGTAGCGTCATTGAGACGGCGGTAGTCGCCACACGGGCGCCATCCACCCCCCGGCTTTGGCACGATGTGCAGTGGCGAGGCCCACGCGCTATCGGAGCGCCGCACGATGCCGAGGTGCTCCAACGCGTCGAATTCGGCCTTTGCCACGGCGAGCTTGGCTGGGTCGAGGCGGCGGGCCCTGGCGTAGACCGGCGGGCCCGTAGTGGGTATGTGGTGCTCGATCCCGTGCCGCACCGCGACGGCCTAAAACGTCAGCCGCGTGAGGGCCGGGAATTCCACGAGCAGGCGAGCGAACTCGTTCGTTGCCGGGAGGGCGCACGCCAGTTCGGTCGGCGCGGAGCTGCTCATTGTGCACGCCAGGGAGCTGAAGGTCTCGGCGTGGACAAGGCGACGTCGTTTGACGTCGACCAGCAGCCCGTGCGCGCAGAGGAAGTCGGCGCCCAGCAAAGCCACGGGGACGCTGGCGGTAACAAAAGTCCATTGAAAGCGCTGGCTGCCGAAGCAGAGGGTGACGACGCGTGGGCCGAAAGTGCGTATGGCCGAGCCATTAGCAGCGACCAAAGAGGGGCCGCAAACTGCGTCCAGCCTGTCCTGCTCGGAGGCAGGTATGACGCTCAGTTGGGCGCCGGTGTCGCACAGGAAACGCCGTCCAGACGCTTTGTCCCGAATAAACAGCAAGTTGCCCGAGTGGCCGGCGCTCATGGCTGGGAATGAACGCCGGCCCGGCCGTTTCCCGACCTGCCGAAAGTGCACGGGGGCCGGCACGTCCGAGCCTTGTGTCCGAACCTGGCGTGGTAATAACACCACGCCCGGTCAGGTGGAGGCCCCGGCCGTCGTGTCGGAAGCGGGCGGTGCGGCGTGGCGGCCGCCAGTTGCACCGGCAGTTCGGCCTCCAACCGCGCAGGGCGCTCGGGCGTCGTGGGCGTCGCCTCGAACGGCGGCGGGCTCCAGGTAACCGCGCCGATGTGCTGGCCCGCCGAGGAGATCTTATCGGCTTCCCTGGCGAGGGCGCGGGAATCCGTGATCAACGTGCCAGCCAGGGCGAGGCGTACCGGGTTAGGCAGCTGACGGAGGAACAGCTCCCGGAACAGGAATGCCGGAGAGTGCTCGCCGAGCAACGAGAGCATATAGTCCATGCGCTCGGACGGGCGCATGTCGCCGAGCTCGGGCAGGTCAAGCAGGCGCCGTGCGCGTGCTGCCGGTGAGAGGGCGAAAGCGCCGAGGAGGAGCGTCTTCAGCGCGTCGTATTTGTCAGCAGCCGGCGGGTGCTGGAGGAGGCTCAGGGCGCGGGCTGCGGTGGCGGAACCGAGCGCCGCCACAACATGGTGGAAGCGGGTGTCGTCCGCGGTGATGCCTCGCAGGGCGAACTGGGAGTCCGCCTGGGCGAACCAAACAGCCGCGTGAGCCTCCCAGAAGGTAGGCAGTTTAAGCGTCACTGCCGTATCCATGTCGGTA
Source organism: Myxine glutinosa (assembly GCF_964187855.1). Taxonomy (NCBI): domain Eukaryota; kingdom Metazoa; phylum Chordata; class Myxini; order Myxiniformes; family Myxinidae; genus Myxine; species Myxine glutinosa. Next base: position 15,547,545 of record NC_136266.1, read on the forward strand.
GGTCACCAATGAAGGAACTGCGCTCCAACGCGAGTCGAAAGAATTGACGCGACCAAAGACGGAATTCGTCCGAGTTGCTTTATTTTATTTTATTTATTTATTTTTTTTTTTTTTTTTTTTTTTTTTTTTTTTGTATACAAGATCGAGGCTCGTGAAAGAGCAAACATTAATCACACAAAAAGACAAACCGACACACAAAACACAAAAAACAAGGGGAGCGGCAGACAAGATGGGGAGAGAGGGGGGAGGACACAAAAGAGAGGGGGAAGAAGGGGAAGGACACAAACACAACATTTGAGAGCAGGGACATCGGGAGGACTTGGGGGGAGGTGGGAGAGGATTAAAACATATGAACACAGCAAGGACTCTGGGGTGAATTACCGGGGGTAGAAAAGATCAAGGTTTTCGATGGGGGAAGATAAGAGATGGTGGTGAACAGCTGTTTTAAAGACCTGGAGGGAGGAGTGGGATTGAAGGGAGTGGGGGAGTTTGTTCCAGAGGCGGGAGAAAAGGGGAATGAAAGAGTGAAGGTGAGCAGAGAGCCTAGACTTTGGCAGTTTAACCATAAGAGGGTTGCAGGCAGATCTTGTGCGACCTGAAGGAATATTGGGGGGACAGAGCACAGAGAGAGCTGGGGGAGCAAGGCCGGAGAGGAGTCGGTAGAAGACAGAAAGACCACCTACCTGCCTGCGGTGAGTGAGTGAAAGGCCCTCAGAGATAGCTTCATCGCGGGAGATTCCAATGATTCTGAAAGCTTTGGATTCAACAGCGTGAAGCCGAGCCAGGTGTGAGGCAGGAGCACCAGCCCAGAGGGGGGAACAGTATTCCATTGAGCTGCGGATGAAAGCCTTGTATGTGGTGAGGAGCTCAGGTGTGCCAAGGAAGGACTTCGCACGACGGAGGATGCCCAGTCGGCGACTGGCTTTGGAGGCCAGCTTGGAAATGTGGTTTTCCCAAGAAAGATCATGGCAGATAGTGAGACCCAAAAGCTTGAGCGACAGAACTTCTTGGAGAGGATTGTTGAGAAAGTAGATGGGAGGGTTGTCCAGTCGGTCCTTTCGGAGAGACATTGTAAGAGTGTGAGATTTGTCAGGATTGAAAGACATGTTCCACTTGTTTGACCAGTCTGTGATTTTGTCCAGGTCTGCAGAGAGTGAGGAGGCTGCAGACTGCCGATCTGAGGGATGAGGAATGGAGCGACAGAGAGTAGAGTCGTCAGCAAAGAGATAGAGAGGATTTTCAAGAGAGTCAGAGAGATCATTGATGAAGACCAGAAAAAGCACAGGGCCCAGAACACTACCTTGGGGAACTCCAGCCTGAACAGGAAGAGGAGATGAGAGAAACCCATTCAGGGCCACACGTTGACTACGACCAGAGAGGAAGTCCGCCAGCCATGCGTGGAGATTTCCATGGATACCAAAGGAGGAGAGTTTGGAGAGCAGAGCAGGGTGCCAGACCGTATCGAAGGCACGTGAAATGTCAAGGGAGACAGCTCTAATTTCCTGTTTGGCGTTGAGGACCTCCATCCATTGTTGAGAAAGCAGAAGCAGCATGTCCAGAGTAGAGTGACCAGGTCTGAAACCAAATTGATGATCAGAGATCAAGCCATTGGAGAAGAGGAAAGATTTAATATCTGAAGCAATGATGGATTCCATGACTTTGCTGATAATTGGGAGAAGGCTGATTGGTCTGTAGTTGCTGGGATCTGTTTTTGCACCTTTTTTGTGCAAAGCGGTGATGTTGGCTGATTTCCAAGCAGATGGCAGATGACCTTGAGCAAAAGAGAGGGTGAAGAGAACAGAAAGAGGGAGTGAAAGAGCAGAAGAACATGATTTTAGGACCCGTGGGCTGATGCCGTCAGGACCAGTTGCAGAATCAGAGTCGAGGGTTGACAGAAACTTTTCCACCTTGTCAGGAGGAAAGGACACAGAGTCCAGGAGCAGCTTGGTACAACTGGGTACGGTGGGTACAGAGAGGGATGGGTTTGGGACACAAGATTTAGAGGCAAACACAGAGTTGAGGCATTCAGCTTTTTCACGTGCGGAGTCAGCCGTTAAGCCGTTTGAGGTGAGGGAGGGGATGGAGGGGGAACAAACACCAGAAACAGATTTGACCAGACGCCACCAGGATTTGGAAGAGGGAGACAGATAAGAGAGTTCGGTCTTGAGAATGGTGAGATATTGTTTCCTGGCTCTCCTGAGGGTGGACACACAATTGTTTCGGGCTTTGTGAAAGGAAATGAGATTTCCTTCCGTTGGATTTGCTTTCCAGGAGACGAAAGCAAGTTGTTTCAGGGCAACAGCCTCACCACAAGATTCCGTGTACATTTACATTTTTGAAACATTTACATTTTGTAGTCCATTGTATAATTTAAATAAACATCAATGCACATTTCGTATGTGGAAAAAGTAAGTACACCCCTACATTTATCACTTCAAATACCTAAAATTAGAATCAGGTGCACCAGCTCAGGTGCAAGATTCCGTGTTTATTGAAACAAAACAGCTCAGGTATTCTGACAAGCCCTTTTTCGGGCAACAATATATATACACATTTATGTCGGGAAGTTTGCCCGGCAAAAGCTATACCGGGCATGCCCGGGTATCAAGGGCGAGCCTTGGAAAGGCGAGTCTGGACCTGCCCGGGCGTGTTTGGCTGCGGCCTGGCAAGTCGAGGCTGGGCGTGCCCGGGCGCTCTGGGCGAGCACTGGAAAGGCGATAGCGGGCATGCCCGGACGCTCTGGGCGAGCCCTGGAAAGGCGATAGCGGGCATGCCCGGACGCTCTCGGCGAGCCCTGGAAAGGCGATAGCGGGCATGCCCGGACGCTCTGGGCGAGCCCTGGAAAGGCGATAGCGGGCATGCCCGGACGCTCTGGGCGAGCCCTGGAAAGGCGAGAGCGGGCATGCCCGGGAAAGACGAGACCGGGCGTGCCCGGGAGGTTCGGGCGTGCCCGGGAACAGTGAGTCCGGGCATGCCCGGGAGAGGCGCGTCTGGCCGTGTTCTGGCCGGTGCAAGGCGATTATGTACATCCAGCGGTAACCGCTACAACCCCATGTAAAGTTTTGACTTTTTCAACATATTTCAACATACAGATATTTGATCTTCATTTCAACAATATTGATAGATAAAGGTGATATAATATAACAAATATCATGAAACATTTACATTTTGTAGTCCATTGTATAATTTAAATAAACATAAATGCACATTTCGTATGTGGAAAAAGTAAGTACACCCCTACATTTATCACTTCAAATACCTAAAATTAGAATCAGGTGCACCAGCTCAGGTGCAAATGATTAGAACATCGTTAGAGAGGATCTTGGAGGAACCTGTCTTATTTAAACCTCAGACATTTAGTTTGGTTTGCTCTTTGTTGTTGAAGTGTGCGGCGTCACCATGCCTGGATCATCAAAAGAGCTCTCTGAGGCCTTCAGAAAGAAGGTTATAGATGCCTACAAGTCTGGGAAGGGATTTAAAAAGATCTCCAAACAATTTGAAATCAATCATTCGACTGTCCGGAAGATCATCTACAAGTGGAGAAGATTCCAAACAACTGCCAACTTGTTCAGGCCGGGCCGCCCCAGCAAGTTCAGCCCGAGAGCAGACCGCAAGATGCTGAAAGAAGTCTCTAAGAACCCCAGAATGTCATCACGGGACCTACAGGTAGCTCTTGCCACTGTTGATGTCAAAGTGCACGAGTCTACCATTAGAAAGAGGCTCCACAAATTTGATCTACATGGGAGGTGTGCCAGGAGGAAACCTTTGCTATTCAGAAAGAACATCAGGGCAAGACTAAAGTTTGCCAATGAACACCTAGGCAAAGACCAGCACTTCTGGAACAATGTGCTCTGGACAGATGAGTCAAAGGTAGAGCTATTTGTCCACAGTACCAGAAGACATGTTTGGCGAAAACCAAAGACAGCATTTGACCACAAGAACCTGATACCAACTGTAAAGCATGGTGGAGGAAATATTATGGTTTGGGGCAGCTTTGCTGCATCAGGGCCTGGGCAGCTCACCATCATAGAATCCACTATGAATTCTTCATTGTACCAGAGGTTGCTTGAGGATAATCTGAGGCCATCTGTCGGAAAGTTGAAGCTCAACCGAAGGTGGACCTTGCAACATGACAATGACCCTAAACATACCAGTAAATCCACCAAGGAATGGCTGAAAAGAACGAAATGGAGGGTTCTGGAATGGCCAAGTGAAAGCCCGGATCTAAATCCCATAGAGATGTTGTGGGGGGATTTGAAACGAGCTGTGCACGCAAGAAACCCCTCAAACATCGCACAGCTGAAAGACTTCTGCATGGAGGAGTGGGCAAAAATTTCTCCCAGTCGATGTCAGAGACTACAACACAACAGGCATTTTAAGGCCATTTTCCCTGCAAGAGCGGGGGTTAGCCTGGTGTTGGCTTAACGGTTAAACTTGTTGGCTTCAGATGTCAGGGTCCTGAGTTCAAGTCCCCGTCAGCCATTGAATTAACACCAGGTGGGTTGACTCAGCCTGTCATCATGCTGAGGTCGGCAAAATGAGTACCAGTGTACTGGAAAGAATGAGCCATTCAGGTGCCCTGCATTGAAGTGGCGACCTGTCCAGGATTGTGCCCAATAGCCCAGAAACTTTTGGCAGCCCTAAGCATCATCATGGTGCAAAAAGGAGTCGGTCCTCCTCTCAATAGTGAGGCATCACTTGGATCCAGAACCAGATCTTCATCAAAATCTAATCATTTTTGTCCGTGTCACATACCCAACCTCTCCTCGATTTTATCCAAATCCATCCACAACTTTTTGAAATGTCCTGTTAGTCTAGTAGGAAGACTAGGTCCCCCTGCACCCCCCGGAGATATACTTCTAATCAGTGTTTCTAGATTGGAAACAATGTGTAGAAAATGACTAGCTATGGCCCCAAGCTGAAAAAATGTCCCACATACCATTTTTATGCAAATTACTGCTGCCATTATCAAAAAAAGACTAGGTCCCCCTGCACCCCCCCGGAGATATACTTCTAACCAGTGTTTCTAGATTGGAAAAAATGTGTAGAAAATGACTAGCTATGGCCCCAAGCTGAAACAATGTCCCACATACCATTTTTATGCAAATTACTGCTGCCATTATCAAAAAAACGATTTTTGACATATCTCAGCCAATATTGCAGATAATTGAAAAATGAAGGTGTCTAGACCCATGTTTTGAAGGGCATAGATCATGATAGAACTATTCATAACATGATTACATGTGTCTATGGTATACTAGTATGCTAATTAGTGCTTTATTTACAAAATAATCACAGTTTTACGAAATAATAGACTCATATTAAGGTCCGTCTACACAGACGTTAACACAAAGTTTTATTTTTCTAAATACCCTGTGAAATTCACCGAATGCCCTGTGAAACCTGGGATTCTTCTCCAGCTTTTTCAAGGGCCCGACTTTTCCCTTCCCTTTGAAGGCACTGGTGCAGTCTTCTCCGCTGAACACATAGTACCCCAGGAGAGTGGCACAGTAGTCCTCTCCCAGGGATTCTGCCAGCTCAGAGACGTTGACAAGTTGGCGATGCTTCCCTGACCCTGTATCCAGGTACACCGTCAGCTTGATGTTGTGGGCATGGTGGAGCAGGATCAGGAGGATGTCTGTGTCCGGTGTTCTGACTACAGCGTTCTTGTATCCGATGGTAGCAGCATGATGGAGGTACAGAACCACCCTGGTATCAGTCTCTTCCTGGTTGCTGTAGATCGTGGGGAGTTCACGTACCTCGACCTGAAACACAAAAAGGCACCGCATTTCAATCACCAGTCACTGCCAGTTTCAGTATATCTCCGGGGGGTGCAGGGGGACCTAGTCTTTTTTTGATAATGGCAGCAGTAATTTGCATAAAAATGGTATGTGGGACATTTTTTCAGCTTGGGGCCATAGCTAGTCATTTTCTACACATTTTTTCCAATCTATAAACACTGATTAGAAGTATATCTCCGGGGGGTGCAGGGGGACCTAGTCTTTTTTTGATAATGGCAGCAGTAATTTGCATAAAAATGGTATGTGGGACATTTTGTCAGCTTGGGGCCATAGCTAGTCATTTTCTACACATTTTTTCCAATCTAGAAACACTGATTAGAAGTATATCTCCGGGGGGTGCAGGGGGACCTAGTCTTTTTTTGATAATGGCAGCAGTAATTTGCATAAAAATGGTATGTGGGACATTATTTCAGCTTGGGGCCATAGCTAGTCATTTTCTACACATTTTTTCCAATCTAGAAACACTGATTAGAAGTATATCTCCGGGGGGTGCAGGGGGACCTAGTCTTCCTACTAGACTATGTTCACAAACAGACAGACACACAGACAAGGGTGAAAACATCACCTCTACCCACCTTCGGTAGCTCTGGTAAATATGCTTGAATATTTAATTTCAGTGATGTAATGCTCAGAGGGGTTGGGACCACCGATGTTGCATCCACGATGACAGTGAGATATAAGGCGACACCTTTTTGTTTTGGTCGCACGCCATCTTGCTGTGCCTCTTCAGCACATTGCTACGGCGTGGAGCCAGTTGTCTTCCCTGGAGACGTACAAGGTGCCATCGTCAGTGAGGATGGAGGATGAAATGACCAGCCAGGTGACAATTTTCAAAATGGCCACTTAACATGTGGATGGTGTTGGTGTGCCTGTTAGGTTGGGTATTGATAAAGCATGTCGTGTGTTTGTTTATTTGTTGATATCCTACTATTCATTTGCAATTGGCTATGACACCAATACAACCTTTTATTGCAGATACAACTCAGCATCAACAAACTCCCTATATCGACCAAACAGTTTCAAATGGAGCACCGGCCGCCATTAAAGCACTGAAATTGCATCAGATGTGGCAATCAATGGGAATTCTTGATGACAGAAGGCGCCATTTGCATTTTTGCCCTCTCCATCCCTACCCCGTTTGGAATCCTGTGTGTGCACGGGAAACTTTCTGGTTTTCATTGAATCTGTATTTGGGGGACGAGTTACTTTGACACCATGTCAAGAGACTAAAGGCCCCTTTACACAGGGGTGGCGATCGTTGAGCGATGAAAAAATCTCAATGAGCGCCCAGCGATCGCCAAGATCTCTCAATGATCTTCCGGTGATCTCCAGTGATCTCCACGGTCGCCACGGTCTCCTCAAAGTTTTGACTCGGTCCAAAACAATCTCTCAACGATCGCCAAGGGAAGCGATCTCTCAACGAACGCTCAAGGGAAGCGATCTCTCAACGAACGCTCAACGAACGCTCAAGGGAAGCGATCTCTCAACGAACGCTCAATGAACGCTCAAGGGAAGCGATCTCTCAACGAACGCTCAACGAACGCTCAAGGGAAGCGATCTCTCAACGAACGCTCAACGAACGCTCAAGGGAAGCGATCTCTCAACGAACGCTCAACGAACGCTCAAGGGAAGCGATCTCTCAACGAACGCTCAACGAACGCTCAAGGAGCGCTCAACGATCTCATCGATCTCCCAATGATCTCTCAGCAATCTTTCAATGAACGCCAAATTTTTCCACCCTGAAGGTAGAGATGGCTGAGTGATCAGTGAGGGATCGCTGAGCGTTCGATGAAAGACCAATCATTGAAAGACCGGGGCGGAGATTGCTGAGAGATCATTGGGCGATCAATTTCCACTTGAGAGATTGTTGAGCGTTCGTTGAGAGATTGGGGAGAGATTGCCGCGGTGATGATAAGTGCGGCATTGGGGGCTATGAATACGGGTGCTAAACCCCCTATGTTTCATTCTCTCGGTAGACCTGCTGAAGAACACAAGAACAAGAACTGAACGAAAGGCATCAGGAAGAAGACCAAGAAGCCAAGACCGAGATCCTCTGAAGGTCAAGGTGCTGGTCAAGGTGGTCTAGGTGGTCCCGAAGTTCCAGAGGAGGAAGCTGCTGGAGACGCTGACGAACGTGACGAAGCTCATGAACGTCATGGTCGTGAACGCCGTTTTCAGAGTGCTGCTTCTGCTCCTGATTATGCTGCTGCTGATACTGATGGTCGTCGTGGTGATGGTGCTCGTGGTCTTGAGAGATGTGCTGCCCTGGACATGGACACCTCTGACTCCGAATCCAGCAGCCATGCTGCGAAGAAAAGGAAAGAAAAGACCTCTGCCACCCTCACTGAAGCTGAAGAAGATAATATGAAGGAATGGCTGAGTGAACATCCAGAGATCTATAATAAGAGACTGAAGGACTATAAGAACATGCCGAAGAAGGTGGCACTCGCACAACGATCTCCCAAACATTTACACAGAAACGGCTTTTTCGAGGCTTAGGAGATCGTTGAGAGATCGGGCCAATTTCTGATCGCTCAATGGTCACCCAACGATCTCCGTGCTGTGTAAAGGGGGCCTAAGGAAAGGGGTAAAGGTGGTGGAGTAAATGATTATGACTGAAGGGACTGATTGCAGAAGCAAAGAGAAAATTAAATTAAAGGAGTAATGGATCAGGAAATTGAAAAAAGGAATTCCCACCGAGTGACTCCAGATTGTGTTGAAGAACCAGAAATATTCCACTGAGATGAAGACATGGGGTTCTTCACCATTGAGAGATGGGGACCCTAAACGATATACAGCACGATATCTCAAAACGTTGTGGACGAGTTCAGACAAAACTTGGTGGATCGGTCGGGTGTGTGACAAGGAAAACGTAATTCAATGTTGGTGAAGATCCGAATCCGGAACCGGACATGAGAATTTTTTTTTTTTTAAGTGATTCTTCACTGTTGAGTGATCGGGCCAACAACTATATGCAACATGATATTTCAAAAAGTTGTTGAGTTCTGACAAAACTTGGTGGGTGAGTTGGGTAGGTGACAAGAACAAGCCGATTAAATTTTGGTTCAGGTCCTGATCCAGATCTGACCTATCAGTGGGATACAAAACAAACTGTTCAGCCTGGCGGAGGTGTGCACTCCAACGAGCGGTTACAACTATACTTGTACTTCCAGATGAAGATCACTTGGTGGTTAAAGCACCGGACAGCATTTGCTGCTAGGCAATTCCACTAGTTGGTGAAAAGACACAAAGTTGAGACATATTTATCTGTTCCTGTACATTTGTTGAACGTGTGACATTTTGGATTGCATTATTTAACAAGAAAAAGAGCAATCGGAGATTGCAAACCCTCGGCAGGATGTATTCTCAGTGGTTTTTTAAAAGGCTTTTGTGTTAAAACAAATATGGTGGCCGAACCACGTGACCGATGACATCTTTTTTTTTCTAAACCAATTTAATCCTAGATTATGCTCAATAAATGTAATCTTGATCGGATGAAATTTTATACTTGTCGAATTATGACGTCATACTGGAGGCACCTATGACATCATCATTAACATTTTATTCCCCATGGAGTTCTTTACAATGAGCCATGTCTCAATTCTTTCTATTCAGCCCTTTTGGAGATATGGAGGTGCAACGTTTTTCGGTTTTTCCAAGATGGCGGCCGAACCACGTGACCGATGACGTCATCATTATTATTATTTTTCTCCGCCAGTTTATGCCGACATGACGCTCAAGAAATTTCATCTTGATTGGATGTTTTGTACTTATCCAATTATGACGTCACAATGGAGGCACCTATGACATCATTAACATATTTTATTCCCCATGGAGAGTTCTTTACAATGAGCCATGTCTCAATTCTTTCTACTAGGGCATTGCCCGTACTATATCTATATCTAAAATTATATCCCCCCCCTCTATTTACATGAAATGGTTTGGTCCAAAGCGAACGGCTTGCGAGTACGGTGACAATCCCCCCCCTCTATTTACATGCAATGGTTTGGTCCAAAGCGAACGGCTTCCGGAGTTTGGTAAAGAAATCGCCATCGCGTGCACAAACGCGCAGGAAAGCGAATGAATCGCAAATTCGGTTTTATTAGTTTTAAAACATAGTTTAACGCCAACATAGTTTGCAAACGTGAAATAAATGAATACGCTCTCAAATGTGCCATCCGAGGCAGAGTGTGTCCTCCACGTTCGGCACACGCGATCGTTCGCTGCTCTCTGATTGGTTGAATCGTTTTTTGGACATAGCTCGGTAAGTAATTGTCCGATTAATATGAAACCTTGAAAAGGCACATCCTCGGGTCCCCAGCAATATACCTGGCAAGTTAAAAGTATATCGGACCCGTGGTTGTCGAGAAACAGCGGTCACAGACAAACGTACAGACGTACAAACGTACAGACGTACAAACAGAGATTACTGGAATTATAGATAGATTCAGCCCTTTCGGAGATATGGAGGTGCAACGTTTTTCGGTTTTTCCAAGATGTCGACCGAACCACGTGACGGATGACGTCATCATTATTATTTTTTTCTCCGCCAGTTTATGCCGACGTGACGCTCAAGAAATTTCATCTTGATTGGATGTTTTGTACTTATCCAATTATGATGTCACAATGGAGGCACCTATGACATCATTAACATATTTTATTCCCCATGGAGAGTTCTTTACAATGAGCCATGTCTCAATTCTTTCTATTCAGCCCTTTCAGAGACATGGAGGTGCAATGTTTTTCGGTTTTTCCAAGATGGCGGCCGAACCACGTGACCGATGACGTCATCATTATTTTTTTTTTTCTCCGCCAGTTTATGCCGACATGACGCTCAAGAAATTTCATCTTGATTGTATGTTTTGTACTTATCCAATTATGACATCATAATGGAGGTACCTATGACATCATTAACATATTTTATTCCCCATGGAGAGTTCTTTTCAATGAGCCATGTCTCAATTATTTCTATTCAGCCCTTTTGGAGATATGGAGGTGCAACGTTTTTCGGTTTTTCTAAGATGGCGGCCGAACCACGTGACTGATGACGTCATCATTATTATTTTTTTTTCCACCAGTTTATGCCGACGTGACGCTCAAGAAATTCATCTTGATTGGATGTTTTGTACTTATCCAATTATGACATCATAATGGAGGTACCTATGACATCATTAACATATTTTATTCCCCATGGAGAGTTCTTTTCAATGAGCCATGTCTCAATTATTTCTATTCAGCCCTTTTGGAGATATGGAGGTGCAACGTTTTTCGGTTTTTCTAAGATGGCGGCCGAACCACGTGACTGATGACGTCATCATTATTATTTTTTTTTCCACCAGTTTATGCCGACATGACGCTCAAGAAATTTCATCTTGATTGGATGTTTTGTACTTATCCAATTATGACATCATAATGGAGGCACCTATGACATCATTAACATATTTTATTCCCCATGGAGAGTTCTTTTCAATGAGCCATGTCTCAATTATTTCTATTCAGCCCTTTTGGAGATATGGAGGTGCAACGTTTTTCGGTTTTTCCAAGATGGCGGCCGAACCACGTGACCGATGACGTCATCATTATTTTTTTTCTCCGCCAGTTTATGCCGACGTGACGCTCAAGAAATTTCATCTTGATTGGATGTTTTGTACTTATCCAATTATGACGTCACAATGGAGGCGTCATCATCACCATGACGTCATCATCGGCACCGAAGGGGGCCCGGTGATGACGAGCGATGAAAGGGAGAAGGGAGTACTCAGTTTTCACTCTGGTTTCTGGTTTTCTTTCTTGTTTGTCCGGGTGATATCTCAGCCACCCTTTGAGCGAGGAAGCTGAAATTTCGGCACAATAGTGAGCAAGTACTTTAGCAAAAAATGGTATTTTGTCGGCATTTTGAGCTCGCTCGCCGGCATTTTGAGCTCTTCCTTTTGCCTCTTGCCTTCCATAGACTGTCCCTTCGTGCTGGACCTGCTCTTGCAACATGCTTGCTTGTTGACTCAGCCCGTCATCCTTCCGAGGTCGGCAAATTGAGTACCAGTTCACTGGCAATTCCCTGTGAGTCGCAAGAGGCGACTAACAGGGTTGGCGTCAGGAAGGGCATCCGGCTGTAAAACATTGCTTCAAAAAGGGTACCACGGTGCCCAAAAAAGGCCAACCCCTGCTATGCGGGGAAAAATGGGCTATAAAGGTGGTTCAATGTTCAATGGAGGCACCTATGACATCATTAACATATTTTATTCCCCATGGAGAGTTCTTTACAACGAGCCATGTCTCAATTCATTCTATTCAGTGCTTTCTGAGATATAGAGGTGCAAAGTTTTTCTGTTTTTCCAAGATGGCGGCCGAACCCCGTGACATATGACGTCATAATTATCATTTAAAAAATGCTACAGGTGGGGTTGCACCTATGGCGAAAATTTCCTTTCGATCGGACCAACGGTTGCAGAGAAAATCATATTTATTCTGTGCGGACAAACAGACAGACAGACAGACAAACAAACGGACTCAAATGCAATACCTTCTTCCTCTGGCGAGGGTAATTATAATCGTACAGTAGGCTGTGCCCAATCATTGGAAAAGGCCTACTCGATACTCGCACATATAGCAGGATCCCCTTTTGAACGTCTTCCTTTCCCATTCCTCTCATACTCCGTTACCCCTTTCTGAATCCAGTTGATAATTACACTCCTCCTCCCCTCTCTCTTTCCAATGCACACGTAGATGGCCCTCAGCAGTTACCAAAGTAGAATGTCGATATTAGCCCAACTATTATAGCACTTTTTATTTCCACATAAAAAAAACTTAACATACAAATAAGTTGTTCACAGCCAGCTTCAGACAACCTGAAAAAAAATGTGCACACCAACCATTCTCTCATCACAAACATCAGAAATACTGTTGGTAAACAGAAGGAAGAATGTGCAATATACAGGGATGTTGCCTGTCGACTCAAAATGCAAATATAAATTGTACACAAACGGAAATGATCACCCTTCTCTCCACAGATCGCACAGCACGAACGTTGGGATTCATTCCATCCATCGACCAATGGGTGGGTACATCGTCACAGCCACAGGTTCTCATGACAGAATTCAATGCACAACCGGATACAGGACGTGCTTAAGGCAAATCAAACGGGTCTCGAGGAAGCAGGTGCTACGTGGCGTATGGCTCACAAGCCCATGCAATTTCAGTTAAATAGAGTTGGGGGAGTAAGGGGGAGGGCGGGAGAGGAAAGAGGATCACATTCGCACAAAGTAATTGAAAACTGGCTATTTCCTTTATCTTTTTCATCAAAGCAGCTGATGAGGTCTCCTTGTAGCTGGAGAGAGTCCTCGGATGTAAGGCTGTTTCGGTACAGGACCTTGCCTCGAATGCGCTATAGGCTTTCGTCGCTCTCCGCAGCGTGCAGTTGGACGTCCTCGCCGTCCGTCATGGTCGCTTCCTCAAAGGCTTCTGGAAAAGAAAGCTGAGAATAAACAGGCCTCGTCATCGTACTTCCATTCTTTTGAACCTTCAGGTTTTATCATCCAATTATGATAAACAAAAGACATCCAAACAATAACGAGAGAGACGTCGCAGAACACCTTGGCCTGCACGGTCTTGAGAAAAATGACAAGGGAAGGGTCTTTTTAACTCTTGCTTTGCGTTGCTGAGCACGATCGACGTTTCCTTTATGCTGCAATTTTGCCTGAATCTCGATATTCAACACAGCATGAGCGGCAAATTCATTGGTCGAGGTGGCGTAATATTTTGTCCAAGTACTGCTAAATTGACGGTTTTTGGAAGTGCCGACAAGGCGACTTGCATTCTAGTGTTCAAATATGTAATTATATTTTAATAAAAGAAAGATTGTAAAGGCTGTAGAAAAAAAAAAAAAAATTCCGAAAGTTTACCGCCGTTGATGCACCGTCTTTTACACCATCTTAATTAACATGTTAAATTAGTTCATGTCTGCTATTTGTGCCCTTTATGATGTCTCCAAAAACAAAGTTTCCTGTTGGGAATGATTTTCCATGGTTTTATTTATTTGTTTTTTTATGTTGAAAACTCCAGTCATGGACTATATAGTCCTCATCAAGGCCAGGCCTTAAATAAAAGAGCTACATTGATAGAAAAGTGAAGAAAGAGGGAATAGTCGAAGTTTTTGAGGAAGTAAAAAAAAAAATCTGCTTTTTGAAAAGGGAAAGGTCGGAAGTGTTTGGAAATACCTGGGAAGGTAAAGAGTTCCAGAGTTTGGCAGTGGAGGGGAAGAAACAAATTATTTGTGATACTTTTAGCTAAGGACCAGAAAGATCTATTAGTGGAAGAAGATGAGAGGTTGTCACATTTCTTTTGGACAAAGGAATGCTTCGCCTCACGAATAACATGTTTGCAATGATTTCTGGCAGATACGAAGGCTGAATGTGAGTCGGAGGAAGAAGAGTTTTTCCATGTCCCTTATACCGCATCCCTTGCATGAATGGCTGCGGAGGAGGAATTGTTGAACGAAGAGTTGGTAGGAGAGGTAAACTTGAAAGAGAAGGTGATATAAGCCTCCATTCCTGCAACAATAACCTCAGCTATATGTTCAGCAGAGATAGAGGAATCGCCCGAGCAGAGGCAGTTGTCTTTCCAGGGAAAGTCAGAAAAGAAGTTTCGTAAACCAGTCCAGTCCGCACTATTGAAATTCCAGTACTGGCGTTTAGTCGGAGCAGAAGGAGTGGTGCTAAGTAAAGTGATGTTCACAAGATTGTGGTCAGAAGAACCAATTGGAGGTGAAATTGTGTAGCTGTAACGCAACAGATTGGAGGTGAAGAACAAATCCAAAGTATTGGACGAGTGTTCACGACGATCTGGAATATGGGTAGGGTGGTGATAATTTGTTCCAAATCATTGAGAATGGAAAATGTAAGAGCTTCAACTCCCCCAACATCCGTGTGGGATGATGTCAACCACTCCCTGTGGTGCACATTGAGGTCTCTTAAATAGAGAAATTCTGCTTGAGGGTGTTTGGATGTCATGGCCTCATGGCAGGAATTATGATAGTCAGAGAAAGTTATGAAGTTTATAGAGTTGGGAGAGCAGGAAGTGAAACTGTGAAAAGTAGTGATGGTCGGGAGACAACTCTTAAACAAGATGATATCAAAGTTTGGAGATTCGAGGTCCACAAGGCAGACAACAGGTGTGTTGATGTTGGAGTGGACACACACTCCTCCTTTGAAGTGGAATTGTGAGTGAAGGTTGTAGTCTGAAATGCTATATGAGTTAACAAGAACATCATGTGACAATTGGGTCTCAGGGAAGCAAGATATCAGGAGAGGAACTTGATATATGATGTTCAACAGAGGAAAGATTCAAAGAAAGGCCACAAATGTTGATTCAACAGGCAAGGACCTTGGGAGGGACCGATACTACTACTGACTGAGCCCCCCCCCCCCCCCCTCTCGTTGGCAGCAGACAGGTAGGTCACCGGAGATTTTTCGCACCCCATAATGCCAGGATCTAGGGACCATTAATGTTTTGGACTTTTTAGGCCTCCGCCGACGAAGTCGCCAGAGGCATTATGTTTTTGGGTTGTTCATCTGGCTGTCCGTCTGTCCGTCCGTCCGTCCATCTGTGATAGGTTTTCGTTACCGCAATAACTTGAGAACGGCTGAAGATCAGAGGTCATGTTAAGTTACAATTATTTCGTTACTGCAATAACTTAAGAATGGTTGAAGGGATCTTATTCAAATTTGGTGCAGGTATGGATAATGAGGTAAAGATGAACCGATTATATTTTGGGGTCACAAGGTCAAAGGTCAGAGGTCATGTTAAGTAAAAATTATGTTGCTGCGCCAACTCGTGAACCAGTGATGGGATTTTGAACAAACATGGTGTAAGTATGTCGGATGCAAAGATGAACCGATTGGATTATGGCATCAAGAGGTCAAAGGTCAGAGGTCAGAGGTCATGTCAGGTAACAATGTGATAACTTGAGAACAACTGAAGGGATTTACATCAAACTTGGTACAGGTATGTATAATGATGTAAACATGAACCGATTACATTTTGGGGTCGAGAGATCAAAGGTCATGTGAAGTAAAAACTATGTTGCTGCACCGACTTGGGTAGATATAGAATGGAAAGGGAAATAGAAGAGATAGAATGTAAAGGTGAGGAGTGAAAATGAGTAAGAAAAGTGTATGATGAAAAGTTTATGATGTTTGTTTACAAAAAAAGAGGTTGAAGCTAGCCCGGTAGCTCAGTTTAAGTGAGACAAAAAGTAAGACCAGCAATTCTGACACAGAGAGTGTAAGATGGTTCCGGACACCACCTTAACGCTCCTAAGTCCGAACGGCAGTTCTACTCTGAGCGGTTGCTGTGTACAACCTACTACCTAAAAAACCGGTCCAACGGGATGGGTGTTTCTAGGATACACCATCTCCTTACTGGATGGCCGTTGGATCTCGAAGGTAGCTCATCAGCCCTTTAACAGGTATCATTTTTAGTCCTGCAGGGTGTCACAGAGAAGCAAGAGATTAGGAGAGGTACTATTATTAGGGTGGCAGCCAGTGACAGGTTTAGTCACCGACAGGCAGGTTTAGTCACCGACTACCCGACCATGCGGCAGGTAGCACTGGGTTACATGTTACCAGTGGCAGTCAAGAGACTGACCTGACTGAAAATCTGCCACTTTTGACATTTGACGTTTTGAGTGACTGATGTTTGGTTGTCAGATGCAGACAAACTTAAATCATTACTTTACTCCTCAGTGCGCATGCGCAGTCAGGACGAGATTCTGTACAATTTGCCAAATTCAGAGGCCAAAGCTCTGCTAAACTGCAGGTTCGTGTTCCAATTCATGCTCCGATTAGTGTCCTACAGTAGACCGAATCGTTTCGGTTTAAAATATAAAGTTTAAAATGCCCGGGGTAATTACGATGACCACTGACCGGATTCGATGTCCATCTCCCCTGCAAATTCCTCGTCATCTGGCAGGTAACGTTTATCGATGGCCTCTTTGATCTGGTTGTTCACTCCTTTGGGGTCGAGGTCCATTGCCCACGAAAAGTTCATGAGAGCCAAGTGCGTAAGGCCAAGCTTTTTGTAAACCTACGAGCACAGTGAAGACGCCATTGCAACCATGGTGTGCTGCACACAGTTTAACAGCGGAACCGTTTCAGGCTTCAAAACGTCATTAAACAAATAAATACCTTTCCAATCAGGAAGTACACCAGGGATTCTTTGGGCACAATCTCCTTCAACTCATCCAGTTCCTCGAGTGCAGCCTGAAAAGGACACGAGTCAGTTTGACCAATCAATTTGACAATGCACGTGTACCAAGGTCATTCATCTTCCACTTTAACTTCAGTACGAGTCCAGGTTTGTAACCTTGTACTTCTCAATGGAGAAGAGAACGGAGGCGCGATGAAACTTGCACAGAGGGTTCTTGGGATCCAACTCGATCGCCTTTGTGAACGTTTCCAGAGCGGCTTCAGTTTTCTTTTGTGCATGTTGTACCTGCAAGTACAAGCAGCACCACAAGACAGCGGACTCGTATTCAATTCACATGGGAAAGGTTTTGCCACGTGTTTTTTTTTGTGTTTTGGCCATTTGAAAGTGAGGACAAAAAAAAATAATCGGAAAACACCCTTTTTTTTGTATGCAAGGTCGAGGCTCGTGTAAGAGCTAGCATTGATCACAAAAAGACAAACTGACATATAAAACATACAACATATGATAAAGGGAGCGGGAGAACAATATGGAGAACAGAGACATCGGGAGATCTGTGGGAGGGAGAGGGCTTGGGGGGAGGAGGCATGGGAAGGGTAGGCGGGGAGGTAGTTGGAACCACCTTTAAAACCACCTCTAGAGGCCATTTTTCCCCACAGAGCAGGGGTTGGCCTTTTTCGGGGACGTTTGTGTCCTTTTTGAAGCAATGTTTTACGGCCGGATGCCCTTCCTGCTGCCAACCCTGTTAGTCACCTCTTGCGACACACAGGGAATTACCAGTGAACTGGTACTCAATTTGAACTGGTACTGAGGGAGTTCATGGGGGTTACACCATATCCCCAGTTCATGGGGATATGGTGTGAGAAATGGAGAAGGTGAAAGGATTTTGGAGTTTGCTGATGGAGCTGATTTGTTGATTTGTAACACTCAGTTCCAGAAAGAGGATAATAAGCTTGTTACATACACGTCAGGTGGGTCGACGACAACCGTTAACTACCTGATGGTGCGTAAGGCGAGATAGGGGGCACCTCCAGGACACAAAGGTGATCCCGGGGGAGGAGGCTGTTTCACAGCACCACTTGGTCGTCTGCGACATAAGGGTGAAAGGTGCGAGGAGAGCTCGGCGGGTGAAGCACCAACCGAGAATGAAGGTGTGGAGGTTGAAAGAGGTGACAGTGAGGGAGGCATTAAAAGAGAGGCGGAGTATGGTCGAGGATGATGTGGTTGAGCTTGAAAGTGGTTGGATGTCAATGAAAGATAGTCTGTTGGGAGCCGTTGGTGAGGTATGTGGATGGACAAAAGGACCACCGAGGCACTCGGAAACATGGTGGTGGGATGATGAAGTTGGAAAGAGGATTGACGAGAAGAGGAAGAAGTTCAAGGAGTGGCAGAAGACGAAGGGTACGGGGGCAAAAAAGGAAGAGCATGAAAGTTATAAGGCAGCCAAGAAGGCTGCAAAGAAAGAGGTACAGACCAATCAGCCTTCTCCCAATTATCAGCAAAGTCATGGAATCCATCATTGCTTCGGATATGAAATCTTTCCTCTTCTCCAATGGCTTGATCTCTGATCATCAATTTGGTTTCAGACCAGGTCACTCTACTCTGGACATGCTGCTTCTGCTGTCTCAACAATGGATGGAGGTCCTCAATGCCAAACAGGAAATTAGAGCTGTCTCTCTCGACATATCACGTGCCTTCGATACGGTCTGGCACCCCGCTCTGCTCACCAAACTCTCCTCCTTTGGTATACATGGAAATCTCCACGCATGGCTAGCGGACTTCCTCTCTAGTCGTCGTCAACGTGTGGCCCTGAATGGGTTTCTCTCATCTTCTCTTCCTGTTCAGGCTGGAGTTCCCCAAAGCAGTGTTCTGGGCCCTGTGCTTTTTCTGGTCTGCATCAATGATCTCTCTGACTCTCTTGAAAATCCTCTCTATCTCTTTGCTGATGACTCCACTCTCTGCCGCTCCATTCCTCATCCCTCAGATCGGCAGTCTGCAGCCTCCTCACTCTCTGCAGACCTGGACAAAATCACAGACTGGGCAAACAAGTGGAACATGTCTTTCAATCCTGACAAATCTCACACCATTACGATATCTCTCCGAAAAGACCGACTGGACAACCCTCCCATCTACTTTCTGAATAATCCTCTCCAAGAAGTTCTGTCACTCAAGCTTTTGGGTCTCACTATCTGCCATGATCTTTCCTGGGAAAACCACATTTCCAAGCTGGCCTCCAAAGCCAGTCGCCGACTGGGCATCCTCCGTCGTGCGAAGTCCTTCCTTGGCACACCTGAGCTCCTCACCAAATACAAGGCTTTCATCCGCAGCTCAATGGAGTACTGCTCTCTCCTCTGGGCTGGTGCTCCTGCCTCACACCTAGCTCGTCTTCACGCTGTTGAAACCAAAGCGTTCAGAATCATTGGAATCTCCCGCGATGACGCTATCTCCGAGGGCCTTTCACTTAATCACCGCAGGCAGGTTGGTGGTCTTTCCCTCTTCTACTGACTCCTCTCCGGCCTTGCTCCCCCAGCTCTCTCTGGGCTCTGTCCCCCAAATATTCCTGCAGGTCGCACAAGATCTGCCTGCAACCCTCTTATGGTTAAACTGCCAAAATCAAGACTCTCTGCTCACCTTCACTCCTTCATTCCTCTTTTCTCCCGCCTCTGGAACAAACTCCCTCACTCTGTTTAATCCCACTCCTCCCTCCAGGTCTTTAAAACGGCTGTTCACCACCATCTCTTATCTTCCCCAATCCAAAACCTTGATCTTTTCTACCCCCGCTAATTTCACCCCAAATTCACTTTTTTTAGGTGACTTTTGACTTCTTTCCTGGAAGTCCTTGGTGTCCTTGCGTTTTATACCTATCCTGCCTCCCCCCCAGGCCCTCTCCCTCCAAAAACACCTCCCGATGTCCCTGCTCTCGAATGTTGTGTTTGTGTGCTTCCTCCCCTTCTCTCCCCATCTTGTCGACCGCTCCCCATTTTATCCACTTTGTTTGCTTGTTTGTTTGATTTGTTTGTTGTACACCGCTCCTTTCCTATGCCACCTCCAGGCATTGCAAATCGTCATTGCCGGGCACCGAAGGGGGCTCGGCAGTGACGCACGCTGAAAGAGAGTACTCAGTTTTCACTCTGGTTTCTTGTTGTACACCGCACCTTTCCTATGCCATCTCCAGGCATTGCAAATCGTCATTGCTGGGCACCGAAGGGGGCTCGGCAGTGACGCACGCTGAAAGAGAGTACTCAGTTTTCACTCTGGTTGTTTTCTTGTTTTCTTTCTTTCTTGGTTGTCCGGACGATATCTCAGCCATCCTTTGAGCTAGGAAGCTGAAATTTCGGCACAGTAGTGAGCAAGTCCTTTGTCAAATACGGTATTTTTTGTTTTTTGAATAATCAATTAATTGAGGAGTTATTTAATTATTAGCGTTTAATTAAGTACTTATTTAATTAATTAAATTTCATTTATCTTCTGACCATTATTAACTCAGGCACCTTTTGAGTTAGGAAGCTGATATTTGGACATGCCAATGACCAGGTGATTTGGCTGCAAAGGATATTTTTGATTTATTAATTAATCAATTAATCGATTAATTATTTAATTATTCGATTAATGACAAAAAAATTTTTTTTTTTTAAGTTACAGATTCTGATGAAATAGTGGTAGTTTATGTGTTCTCTGACCAAATTGATTAATAATTTAATTTTTTTATGATTATTATTTATTTATTTTCATTATTAATCATTTATTTATTTTCTTTCTCATTTGGCCAATATCTCAGGCACCTTTTGAGCTGGGAAGCTAATATTTGGACATGAGTGACCAAGTGATGTGGCTATCAAGGATATTTTTGATTTATTGATTAATCATTTCATCTATTAAGTATTTATTGATTAATCGATTAATTATTTATTGAGTAATCAATTAATTATTTAATTTTTTATAAATGACTTATTTAATTAAATTTCTAAAAGATACATCTTCGGATGAAGCACTACTGGTTTAGTTATGCGATTAGCCAATTGATTATGAAAATATTTTGTGATAATCTTTTATTGATTTTAATTATACAATTAATCAATCAATTAGTGTACACCTCTCCCTCCCAATGCAGCCTCAATGAGCTGCACTGCGGTATTGCCGGGCGCCGGAGGCGCCCCGGCAATGCCGCGCTGCAGCATATTTAATTATTTGGCATGGGGCGGTGTACTTTGAATGTATGTGTACTTGTTTTCTTGTTTGTTTTCTTTCTTGTTTTCTTGGTTGTCCGGGCGATATCTCAGCCATCCTTTGAGCTAGGAAGCTGAAATTTCGGCACAGTAGTGAGCAAGTCCTTTGTCAAATACGGTATTTTTTGTTTTTTGAATAATCAATTAATTGAGGAGTTATTTAATTATTAGCGTTTAATTAAGTACTTATTTAATTAATTAAATTTCATTTCTCTTCTGACCATTATTAACTCAGGCACCTTTTGAGTTAGGAAGCTGATATTTGGACATGCCAATGACCAGGTGATTTGGCTGCAAAGGATATTTTTGATTTATTAATTAATCAATTAATCGATTAATTATTTAATTATTCGATTAATGACAAAAAAATTTTTTTTTTTAAAGTTACAGATTCTGATGAAATAGTGGTAGTTTATGTGTTCTCTGACCAAATTGATTAATAATTTAATTTTTTTATGATTATTATTTATTTATTTTCATTATTAATCATTTATTTATTTTCTTTCTCATTTGGCCAATATCTCAGGCACCTTTTGAGCTGGGAAGCTAATATTTGGACATGAGTGACCAAGTGATGTGGCTATCAAGGATATTTTTGATTTATTGATTAATCATTTCATCTATTAATTATTTATTGATTAATCGATTAATTATTTATTGAGTAATCAATTAATTATTTAATTTTTTATAAATGACTTATTTAATTAAATTTCTAAAAGATACATCTTCGGATGAAGCACTAGTGGTTTAGTTATGCGATTAGCCAATTGATTATGAAAATATTTTGTGATAATCTTTTATTGATTTTAATTATACAATTAATCAATCAATTAGTGTACACCTCTCCCTCCCAATGCAGCCTCAATGAGCTGCACTGCGGTATTGCCGGGCGCCAGAGGCGCCCCGGCAATGCCGCGCTGCAGCATATTTAATTATTTGGCATGGGGCGGTGTACTTTGAATGTATTTGTACTTGTTTGATAAATGTTCGCTCTTTCACGAGCCTCGAATCTGTACACAAAAAAAAAAGAAGAACGTAGCAAAGGTGCAGGAGGCATGCAGGAAAATGTTCGGAGAACGCTTGGATTTAGAAGAGGGTCAGAGAGCGGTATTCAGGATTGAAAAGCAGATAGCGAAAGAGAGGTGTGATGTGATGGGGGTGAGTTGCTTGAAGGATGAAGTGGGACAAATCGTTGTGGACCCAGATGGAATTAAAGGAAGATGGAAGAGATATATGGAAATACTCTTGAATGCAGAGAATGAATGGGATGGCAACATAGAGAGTAACCCAGTTTTAGGACCGGCAGATAAGATAACCGAGAAGGAAGTTGAGGAAGCGATAAAAGCAATGAAGAGTAGAAAAGCGGGAGGGCCGACGGGAGTTGTGGGAGATATGTTGAAGGCAGCGGGAAATTGGGGTGTGAAGAGAATGACAGAGATCTGCAATCTGGTGGTGAAAGAAGGCCGCATTCCAGTGGATTGGGAACTGAGTACCCTCGTCCCTCTATACAAGGGGAAAGGTGACCCACTGGACTGTGGCTCGTATCGAGCGATAAAGTTATTGGAGCATGGAATGAAGGTATTGGAAAGGGTGTTGGAGAGGAGGATAAGGAAGAAAGTGAAGATTGACGAAATGCAGTTTGGATTTATGCCAGGAAGAGGAACGACAGACACGCTTTTTATTGTGAGGCAGTTGCAGGAGAGGTACATGGAGAAGAGGAAGAAGATGTTTCTTGGGTTTGTTGATCTGGAGAAAGCATTCGATAGGGTTCCACGTGAAGTAGTGACATGGGCATTGAGGAAGTTAGGAGTGGAGGAATGGTTGATCAGAGTAGTGATGGCAATGTACAAAAGAGCGCGCACAGCTGTAAGGACGAAGGACGGGAACAGTGGTGAGTTTGAGGTGAAGGTGGGAGTGCATCAGGAGTCGGTACTAAGTCCATTACTATTTGTAGCTGTGATGGAGGTACTGGCTCGGAATGTAAAGGAGGGTTTACCGTGGGAGTTGTTGTATGCAGATGATCTGGTGTTGATTGCAGAAAGTATGGATGGACTGAAGGAGAAGATGAACAAGTGGAAGGAATGTATGGAGACAAAAGGTCTGAAGGTGAATATCGGAAAAACAAAGGTGATGGCAAGTGGTAAAGCATGTGGTGAGGTGGAAAGAACTGGGAAGTGGCCATGTGCTATGTGCAGGAAGGGTGTCGGAGTGAACTCCATTAAATATACAATGTGCGCTGAGTGGGTTCATCAAAAATGTAGTGGTTTGAGAGGGTCATTAACCAGTGTGGCAGCTACATTGCACAGATTGCACAGGTAAGGTGTGCACAGAGGGAGCTGCAGATGGAGGAAATGTTGAGTTGGATCTTGGAGACGGCGTGAAGCTGGAAGGTGTGAAAACAGTTTGTTACCTCGGAGACATGCTGAATGGAGAAGGTGGATCAGACTCGGCAACGGTTGCTCGAGTGAGATGTGCATGGAAGACGTTTCGGGAACTGAGTGGTGTGCTGACGAGGAGGGGAGTGTCGTTGAAGCTGAAGGGAAAGGTGTATGCTGTATGTGTGAGAAGTGTTATGATTTATGGGAGCGAGACATGGGTAATGAACGTAGAGCAGCAACGAAGGCTGGAAAGGGTGGAAATGCGAATGGTTCAGTGGATGTGTGGAGTATCGTTGAGAGAGAGGAAGCCAAATGATGAATTGCGAAAGATGATGGGAATAGAGCCTGTGATGGATGCTGTAAAGAGAAACAGTTTGAGATGGTTTGGTCACGTGTTGAGGAAGGATGAAAGTGACTGGTTGAGAAGAGTGATGGAAATGAATGTGGAAGGAAGTAGAGGACGGGGAAGACCGAGAAAGACTTGGCTAAAGATGGTCGAAGAAGAAATGCGGGCAAGGGGGTTAACAAGAGGAGATGCAGAAAATCGGGCAAAATGGAGAAGATTGTTATGGGGACCGCAAGGCTAACCCCCGCTCTTGCAGGGAAAATGGCCTTAAAATGCCTGTTGTTGTTGTTGTTGTTGTTGGTACTCAATTTGCCGACCTCGGAAGGATGACAGGCTGAGTCAACCCCCCCTGGCGTTAATTCAGCGATCGACCGGGATTCGAACCCAGGATCCTAGGATCCCAAGCCGGCACCCTAACCGCTAAGCCAACACTAGGCTTGGGAGAGGGAGAGGTAAAAGAGGTAAAAAAAACTTGTAAAAAAAAACTCCAAAAAAACCACATGGACACAGCCAGGACTTCCAGGAAAGAAGTCGGTATTTCAAAAAAGTGGATCTGGGGTGAATTAACAGGGGTAGAAAAGATCAAGGCAAGACCCTTGTGGAAAGCCTGGTACTCACCACGCCAACATGACATAGCAGCACAGAGTTCTGGGGGTTGATACTGAGGGCTTTGCGAAAGTGCACTTCAGCGAGGACACACTTCTCTTGTTTGAAGTAAATTAATCCTAAGCCATACCTGGCGAGAAAAAACAAGCATTCAGAAAGATGACGAAACTCCCATCAATCGGTGTGATGCGACAAAGTGCATCAAACAGAGTATGCTTGGCATGGCAAATCAGACGTCCTGCGCACACAGGAAGTGTACCAGGCATTGTAGTGGCGTGGGCTGATCCGCACGGCATTGCGGAAGCACGGCAGAGCCTTATCCAGCTCTTCAGTTAGCACCAGCTCATGTCCCAACAACGTGTACGCATAGGCGAACGTAGGATCAACTTGCACAGCACGTTTGAAGAACTTGATGGCCACGTCATGCTCACGCTGTAGGCTGTAACAGTTGCCCGCCACGCACCATGCCTAGCCGGAAACACACGCCAACGAAGAAATTCCACCGCTTGCCCATTCCCTTACAATGCAATTGGTTACGGCTAAGCTCGAGTGGAATAACATATGGGAAGGGGCTTGGAGAACCACGAAATGGCCGGTGGGTTAGAACGCGCACTGTGGTGCAAAAGGGCCCAAGACAAAATGTCTTCTATACAAGCCATTGCACGAACCAGCAACCCACATACAATACACCAACACACACAAAGAGAAGTAATTCCAGGTAAAATGAGTACATGTTCTCCAAATGTGACGAGGTTTCCTGGAATCCAGCACAATTCCCAAGAAAGCCAAGTCTGACCTCACCATTGAATGCAAGATAAGAAATAAATTTGGACACTTGCGGTGCCAACAAGCACCACGGTTTACTTCCTGTTCGGGTTACCTATTAACGCAAAAGCCTCACCTTTGTGATGCCATCAATCTTTCCCACGTCGTGGGCTAACTTCATGGAGAATCTTTATTTTTTCAAGCAAGTGCACTGCAAGACTTGGTACAGACAGTACCGGAACAGCACCGTGCCCATCAAGCACCTTTCTCTCTCCACACAACCTGGGTCGACCTGTTGGGAGTCTCCGATAGGAGCACGCAGCTCACGATGCTGGGATCTCAGGTTCAAATGCCATCTTGTGTGTTCATTTGCTCAAGGTATGGCAGAGGAAACAGTGTTGCCTTTCAGCAAACAGCCGAAATGGGGAATAAAAACCCAACTTGCTTCCAAATCAATCATCCATTTTTACTTCTACCTTTTCATAAACATTGAGCGAGCAGGCCCAAATTCATACCTGAGGGGAATTTAGATCCATCTCGGTAAGTTCCTGTGCCAAAGCTGAAAGGGCCACGTCCCGCTGGAGGTGCCACAATGTTGTGGAGTAGATCTCCATGCCCTCCATGTAACGTGGGTCAAGATAGCGAAGCTCCCCGAACACCTTCTCCGCCTGAAGACACACAAGACCACGACCATTTGATGTTCCGGAAGGATGCATCTCAAACGAATTGGGTACAAGCTCACAGACCATTTATACAAGTTGCCTAGGTTGACTGAATTTTCTAATGAAGAGGGAAGAGTTGATAGTAGTGGGTTGATTTTTACCTCCGCCACCGAAGGTGGATGGAGGTTATGTTTTCACACCTGTGTCTGTTTGTGAACAAGATATCTCAAAGAGCTGTGGACGGATTCGGACGAAATTTGTCAGAGATGTAGTGTATGTGACAAGGACGAAATGATTAGATTTTGGTGAAGATCCCAATTCAGCTACTAGAATTTTAAAGTGATTTTTCACCATTGGGAGATTAGGCCAAAAACGAGATATAGCAGGATATCTCAAAAAGTTATTGATGGATTTGGACGAAACTTGGTGGACTGATTGGGTGTCTGACAAGGACAAATAGATTCGATTTTAGTGAAGATCGGAATATGGATTCGGATATGAGAATTATTTAATTTTTCAAGTGATTCTTCACCATTAGGAGATCGGGCCAAAAACGATACGTAGCAGGATATCTCAAAAAATTGTGGACGGATTTGGACGAAACTTGGTGGACCGTTTGGGTGTCTGACAAGGACAAATAGATTCGATTTTAGTGAAGATCGGAATATGGATTCGGATATGAGAATTATTTAATTTTTCAAGTGATTCTTCACCATAAGGAGATCGGGCCAAAAACGATATAAAGCAGGATATTCCAAAAAGTTATTGATGGATTTGGACGAAACTTGGTGGACTGATTGGGTGTCTGACAAGGACAAATAGATTCGATTTTAGTGAAGATCGGAATATGGATTCGGATATGAGAATTATTTAATTTTTCAAGTGATTCTTCACCATTAGGAGATCGGGCCAAAAACGATATATAGCAGGATATCTCAAAAAGTTATTGATGGATTTGGACGAAACTTGGTGGACTGATTGGGTGTCTGACAAGGACAAATAGATTAGATTTTAGTGAAGATCGGAATATGGATTCGGATATGAGAATTATTTAATTTTTCAAGTGATTCTTCACCATAAGGAGATCGGGCCAAAAACGAGATATAGCAGGATATCTCAAAAAGTTATTGATGGATTTGGACGAAACTTGGTGGACTGATTGGGTGTCTGACAAGGACAAATAGATTCGATTTTAGTGAAGATCGGAATATGGATTCGGATATGAGAATTATTTAATTTTTCAAGTGATTCTTCACCATTAGGAGATCGGGCCAAAAACGATATATAGCAGGATATCTCAAAAAGTTATTGATGGATTTGGACGAAACTTGGTGGACTGATTGGGTGTCTGACAAGGACAAATAGATTAGATTTTAGTGAAGATCGGAATATGGATTCGGATATGAGAATTATTTAATTTTTCAAGTGATTCTTCACCATTAGGAGATCGGGCCAAAAACGATACATAGCAGGATATCTCAAAAAGTTATTGATGGATTTGGACGAAACTTGGTGGACTGATTGGGTGTCTGACAAGGACAAATAGATTCGATTTTAGTGAAGATCGGAATATGGATTATGAGAATTATTTAATTTTTCAAGTGATTCTTCACCATTAGGAGATCGCGCCAAAAACGATATATAGCAGGATATCTCAAAAAGTTATTGATGGATTTGGACAAAACTTGGTGGACAGGTGGTGTGGCTCACAAGGAAGAATCGATTCAATTTTGGTGAAGATCTGAATATGCATTCGGATACGAGAATTATTTAATTTCTTAAGTGATTCTTCACCATTGAGAGATTCTTCACCATTGAGAGATGGGGCGAAAACCGATATACAACATGATATGTCAAAAAGTTATGGATGAGTTATGACTAAACTTGGTGGACCGTTTGGGTGTGTGACAAGGAAGAATCGATTCAATTTTGGTGAAGATCCGGATCCGGCTAGTATAATTTTTAAAGTGATTCTTCACCATTGGGAAATGGGCCAAAAACGATACATAGCAGGATATGTCAAAAAGTTGTGGACGGATTTGGACGAAACTTGGTGGACAGGTGGTGTGTCCCACAAGGAAGAATCGATTAAATTTTGGTGAAGATCTGAATATGCATTCGGATACGAGAATTATTTAATTTCTTAAGTGATTCTTCACCATTGAGAGATGGGGCGAAAACCGATATACAACATGATATGTCAAAAAGTTATGGATGAGTTATGACTAAACTTGGTGGACGAGTTGGTTAGGTGACAAGAACAAGCCGATGACATTTTGGTTCAGGTCTGAATCCAGATCCGGCCGATCAGTGGGATACAAAACATAAACTGTACAGCCCGTCAGAGGTATGCGCTCTACCGAGTGCACTTCTAGTTAGAGTTGTGATGAATGGTCAAAATAATCAATGACACAGGTCAGGCTGTGCCTTGCATATCGATCAACACACTCGCCCTTCCTGCCAGGCCTTGCCTGAGAGTAATCCGCCAACTCGAAGTGTGCGCGGCCATGCTGGCTCAACACCCAGCCTGTGCGATAGTGCTGCGGAGGGAGCTGCTCGAAGAGCCGCACGGCTTCCCGGCAGTCGTAGGCGCACAGGGCCCTGTACGCCTTTCCCAAGTCCCTGAGAATGGCCAGCAGGCTCTCTGCAAACCCAGAGCACGATTGTCACAACCAGTGTCAAAAACAATCACCATTACAAACAAAGATAATAGTGAAGATTGATTATTTCTCTGCAAACATACTTCCATGCTCAAATAAAATTTCCATTGCAACAATTGTGGAAAAGACCATGTGGTCTGATATTGGTTCACGAGTTATCAAACAGAGTGACCACCATATTCGTCATGGGTGTGTCTGTCTGTCTGTCCGCAGCATAACTACCCGATGATATCACCCGATCTTGATGAAACTTGGGTGGGAGGTTGATATCATGATCTAGTTGTGTCCTGCCTAGAGTGGGCGTACCACACTCCATTGTGGGCGGAGCCACGCCCGAAAAAGATGTATTTTTAGAGGGTAATCGAGTTCAAGCTACATCTTCTCGGAGGGGTTTGGTGGAATCTGACAGGGGTTTCTGTATTTGGTTAGGCCAATGTCATGTGTCTAGCCCCACGGAGCTCGATTTTTCATTTTCGCCCCAAGGTCAAGGTCACAGGGTCACAAAATTTAGAAAAGTCGATTTTTGATGGTTTTATTACATTGTTCGCTTCCTGATAGGGTGGAATGTCGTACATGATCTTATATTATCACATACATCATGAAATACAAGTTTTCCAACAAATTTCAGAATCTTCGACCTTTGACCTTTGAAGGTTACAAAGGTCAAATTTTCAAAGTTGTCCGAATCGAACCAAATTTTCGGTATTGTGTAGCTAACTAACCTCATAACTGATTATACATTATTTTATATCTCATTTCAAGGTCAGTAACCTTCGTTTTGACATTTCAAGGTCACAAAGGTCAAATTTTCAAAGTTGTCCGAATCGAACCGAATATTCGGTATTGTGTAGCTAACTAACCTCATAACTGATTATACATTATTTTCCATCTCATTTCAAGGTCAGTAACCTTCGTTTTGACATTTCAAGGTCACAAAGGTCAAATTTTCAAAGTTGTCCGAATCGAACCGAATATTCGGTATTGTGTAGCTAACTAACCTCATAACTGATTATACATTATTTTCCATCTCATTTCAAGGTCAGTAACCTTCGTTTTGACATTTCAAGGTCACAAAGGTCAAATTTTCAAAGTTGTCCGAATCGAACTGAATTTTCGGTATTGTGTAGCTAACTAGTCTCATAACAGATAATACATTCCTATTTATATATTTTCAATGTCGGTTTACACTTTTATAGGTCACAAAGGATGGCTGTTTCAAAGTAGTCCATCCTTCGTCATTGAATAACGCTCGCTCGTGAACCATCGTCGTCTCCTGAGTTGTTTCTTTCAAAAACTTTGTTACTCCAGAAAAAGCAGTCAACATCAAACTGCTCACAAATGGTGTTGGCATCATTCAGTTTGTTTTCACATTTCTCGACTACATTTTGCTTGTCTTTTTTTGACAGGCCTTGTTCTTTGGTTGTTTTTTTTAAATCAATATAAACATAAAACCCAACAGAATCAGGATGCCATAATGGCTACAATCTGCTAAAATTTTCAACAAGTTTGCTGTAACACTGAAACAGGAAGGCCGTATTTTGATTAGAGGTTTATCAGGATCTAGGCGAGCGACCGGGATGCTATCTCATGTATGGGTGGAAACAGACACCATTTTTACCTCCGCCACCAAAAGTGTAAGGAGGTTATGTTTTCACCCCTGTCTGTCTGTTTGTTGGTTGGTTACTTGCGAAATTCGAACATTTCTCAAGTATATTGGTTGTTTGGTCTTGTGCATTATTACTTGCAAAATCGAAGATTTTTCAAGTATATTGGTCGGTTCCGTTTGTGGTTCTGTCTGTTTGTTTGTTTGTTTGTTTGTCACCGGCCTACAGGTCACAATTCTAAAGCGATCGTCACGAAACTTCACCAAGTTGTATGTCGTCCCAATTGAGAAGCCTATTGATTTTGAGGTCAAAGGTCATCTGGAGGTCAAATTTCTAAAATCGCCATTTTAAATCCGATTGACTTGAAAATTGAATAGCATTTGTATATCAAGTCACTAAATTGGGAAACATACTATTTTTGAGGTCAAAATGTCAAAGGTCAACTGAAGGTCAAAGTTTAAAAATCATCAATTTTCATCTAAAAAGCCATCAATTCTCAACCAATTGGCTTGAAAATTGAACAGCATTTGCATATCGAGTCACTAAATTGGGAAACATACTATTTTTGAGGTCAAAAGGTCACCTAAAGGTCAAATTTTAAAAATCATCAATTTTCATTTAAAAAGACGTCAATTCTCAACCGATTGACTTGAAAATTGAACAGCATTTGCATATCGAGTCACTAAATTGGGAAAGATACGTTGTTAGGTCAAAAGGTCAAAGGTCAACTCAAGGTCAAACTTCCAAAATCATCACTTTTTATCTGAAAAACTGTCACTTTTCTTCCTATTGACCCGAGCTTCGATCAAGATTGTCAATTTTAATCTTGATGAAATGGACAATTTGCTGTATCAATGGAATTTTTTTCTTGGGGAGGGGGGGGCGTATTTTGCAAGAATCGTGCTCCGCATGACGTCTTCTTGTTCTATCTGTTTGTCAGTCGCCTACAGGTCACAATTTTCATCCGATCTTCACGAAACTTCACCAAATGGTAGAGTTGGTCATGAGCAAGAAGCCTATTGTTTTGGGGTCAAAAGGTCAACAGGTCAACATAGGCCAAAGGTCACCAACTTTGTCAAATTTCTAAAATCCTCAATTTTCATCCGGTTGACTTGAAATTTGAAGAGGATTTGCATATCTGGTCACTGAATTCAATCACCAATTATATATTAGGTCAACATAGGCCAAAAGGTCAACAGAGGCCAAAAGATCAACATAAGCCAAGTTTCTAAAATCCTCAATTTGTATCCGATTAACTTGAAATTTGAAGAGAATTTACATATCTGGTCATTAAATTCAACCACCAAGTATTTTTGAGGTCAACATAGGCCAAAAGGTCAACATAGGCCAAATTTATAAAATCCTCAATTTTCATCCGATTAACTTGAAATTTGAAGATGATTTGCATATCTGGTTAATAAATTCAACCACCAAGTATGTTTTGGCCCCAAGACCCTTAAAGACCCAAAGGCACCAGGCAGGGGTTGACAGTCAACTTACAGGCAAATTATGTATCAGCAGGAGAACGTGTACCCGACTCGTCCGGTAACCAGCAGCAGGGAGTATCTCGTCGTTCCTTCCCTAAAAGTACACCTGGGTTCACTACGAGTGTACCGTACCAGCATGGGAGGAATCACAGCCACGACACGGGTGCAGCGTCGGAACGCTGTTCACCTTGAAGTGTGTGGGGATGTTAGAATGGAGCGTCACTGGTTCAGCAAACTTGTTCAAGCAGCACTGGGATTTAGTGTCTTTCAATTGGATGCAATTTTTTCTTTGCCTAATGGCAAGATATTTGAAATTATTTTCACCATCGACCATAGTGTGCTGCAATTTTGGGAGCATTGGGAGGCGAGGAAGAATCCATAACCCCTGAATTGCTTTTCAGCGGTGGCATTATCAGAAAAGTGCGTAATCAGTATTATGATTCAAATGCACTGTGAGATCGTGAAAAATGAAGACGTCATCACATGGTTGAGTCGTTTTTGTAAGGTGTGAGGCCCGGTGATGAATGCGTTGGATGCTGACGGCATTAAAATGGGAGCAAGATCCGTGAAGGTGCAATTGGAAGCTGATCATTCGTCAGCTGGTGGTTTGAAGCATCTTCCAGGGAAAATCAACATCGGACCGTTTCGTGGATTTATATATTATTCAGGACAGGTGAAATGGTGCAACAGCTGTGGAAGCACAGACTATGTGGCATGGGCATGCAGAACTCCTAAGTGTCATAGGTGTGGCTCCTCTGAGCATCTGGGGACGTGTGCACAGAGTCTGAAATGTAATATTTGTGGCAGCTTGGATCACCTTTACCGTTTTGTCTCGAGTCATATGCTAATAGAATTAAGAAAACACGTGAATTTATTCGGAGTTCTGCCAGTGGAGGAGACTCCCGTACTACCAAGGGCCCACCGTGGGGGAAAGGGGGAAAGGGGGATGAGGAGGGCGGGGGGGGGGGGGGGGGTTGGGCTGGTGAAGCTACAACTTCAGGTGCTGCTTTACCTGTTTACCAAAGGTCTTGCAATCTACTCCAGCCATGGCTGAACCACAACCAGGGTCTTTGGTGCCCGTAAGGGTTGCAAGTCCTTTAGGCTCTGGTGTTTTGATTGAGGGTGATGGAGAGGAGGGAGGGAAAGGTGATAAGGACAATATGGAGAGAAGGTCGGCACGGGAGGGGGATCCATTACTAAGAGTGATGTGGTCGGAGAGGGAGGTGGTACAGATAGTGTTTTAGGGCTGGTGATAAGTGTCACAGATATGAAAGAGTGTAATCTCAAAGGATGTTGAGGGGAATGTGGATTGAGGTAGTACAGAGGACATGGGTGCTCAATGCGATGGGAATATGGAGGCAGACTTGGAATTGGATAGAAGGTCCAAAGAGGGGATTGTCGTTCAAAAGGCAAAGCGGAGGCTAAAGAAGCGAAGGAAAGGATGGGAAAAACAAGGGGATAATAAGAAAATGAGAGACAGGGATCGCTCAACCCTTGAATAGTGCTTCGATGATGCACATAAAGGTGTTGTCAGTTAATGTCCAGAGCATTCTTTGTCCGGACAGGAGGGATCCGGTTTTCAAGAGAATCAACGTGTCCGGTTTCGATGTAGCCTTTCTGCAGGAGTGCTTTTTACTTGCTTTTTTTACCTTTTCATTTCTAAACAACCTGAAGTCGTGGGTTTTCATCGGGTTTGGAATTCTTTTTCTGGCCATTGTAGTATTATCATGGAACTCTCGTTACCCATCAGTGTTCCCAGTGTGGAGGGTCATTGGAAGTGCAATGCTACGCTTCTTAAGCTCCCCTGGTCATATAATATCATCAGGGAACGAATTTGTTTATGGACTTCAATAATTCCGGAATTTGACGACATTTCCGATTGGTGGGAGGACTTTAAGAGCCGGCTGAAAGGTTTGCGGTTGGGATTGGGGAGGACCAAGATGCGGAGGGAAAGACAGTGGTTTGTCCGATTGTCCCAGAGGCTTCAACGACTGTATGCCCTCCAGTTGAATGGATTTGACGTGTGGCAGGACATTTTATCAGTAAAGAATAGTATTGCCGCCTATTTTCAGAAAAAGGAGTTGATAAAACGCCGTGTGCAGCCATCGTGCATGCGTGGCATCGGAAGCAGCACGCATCTGTATTGGACAGGGAAGATCTACTGTCACATTGACTGCTCATGTGAATGGAGGGAAGGAAAATTGTATGTTTACACCTGAGGAGTTAGAACGGGTTGTCAAGGCCGTAAGAAAAGGCAAAGCAACGGGGAAAGATGGCATTCCAAACGAATTATATCAGGTGTTTTTTCCAGAAATCAAGGGCCCCCTTGATTATATCAGGTGTCACATGTTCAAATATGTGCCCCCTTTTGAAAGTTTGTCATGCTATTTGGAGCTCTGGCTGCAAGGTGTTCTCCAAAGCGTCAGGCCTTCATATTAATTATGACAAAAGTAGTATTTTGCTTTTGGGAAAGGGCTTTAATGTGCCACAGGTACATCTGACATTTTGGGGTTGTGATAACCAGGTGGCGGTTTTAGGAGTACAGTATTCTTAAGTGACGCCACGAATGTTGCAAATAAGTGACGGGAAAAGTTGTCTCATGTTAAAAGTTGTTTGGGTGAATGGAAGGAGCGGAAGCTTTAATGTCGAGAGAAATCCCGTATCACTTGGGTTTCGAACTTTGGGAAATCAGGAAGTTTGCATTATCAGAAATATGACAAGGGAGAGGTGTTCAGCAATTTGGTCATCTATTTCACTTCCCTCCATGCCAGGAAGTCACAGCGACTTGGCATGGTTGCATGTTAATGGATTGCTTCCTTCACGATCTACATGTGTGAGGTACGGCCTGGGTAACAAGATGATTGGTCCATGTAAGGGATGTAAGGTTCCAGAATCTGTTACTCACTATATGTGGTCGTGCATGTTTGCTCAGAGGGCATGGGGTATTATACATGCAAGGTGGCATGTTCACATGAAATTGAGCATTCCCCTGACATTCCATGAAACTGACATTCCAAAAATTTCGTATTTCATAAAATTGAGTGTTACTTTTTCCCAGAAGGTGTTTTTTTGGAAGATCCTGAATGCGACAAAAATGGCCCTGTGGAAGTGCGGATGTCTGGTGGTTTTTGGAAGGGACCAGTGAGAACCCGCTCTCTTAACGGGAATCTTCCGGAGTGAAATTTTCATGTATTTTAGACTTTTGGCAAGAACTTCTTCCAGGGAGAGGGCCTTGTGGAGGGCATTGTTTCCGAACAGAATGCCGCTGTAAATTCCGGTTGCGGAGACGAGCGAATACACATTTCTTTGTGCTTTTCTTAATGTAAATGATGGTTTAATTTGTCCTTTTCTTTTATTGGCTAATTTCCGTTTGTTGTTGTTTTATTTCTGCCAATGTTGATTGTGGGAGTTTTCCCAGTGTACTTTTCTTGTCATTTGTTTCCTTTTCTGGGATATATTGCTATACGATTGATACAATATATATTTTTTCTTGTTTTATCGAATTTTAATAAATTAATCTGGAAGCTGTTGTTTTGTTGTTGTAGTTTGTGTTCTCGCTGACTCGGGGTGGGAGTACATACGCGTCCAAGTGTTGTTGCTGCATGTGGAGGCGTATGTGCCCCTGCTGGCCCACCTTAGCTGACCGTAGAGGTAGAAGGGCCGAAAAGGGACGGGATGCTGAGGACTTTGACTGAAGATCTGGTCAGTGAGGAACACTTTTGACCAAGTATGTGTATATGTATATGTGTGTGTGTGTGTATATATATATATATATATATATATATATATATATATATATATATATATATATATATATATATATATATATATATACATACACATATATATATATATATATATATATATATATATATATATATATATATATATATATATGTGTATGTATGTATGTATGTATGTATGTATGTATGTATGTATGTATGTATGTATGTATGTAAAAAAAAAAAACAAAAAAAAAAAAACCACCTTTAGAGGCCATTTTTCCCCGCAAAGCTGGGGTTGGCCTTTTTCGGGAACCATGGTTGTTGTTGTTTTTTGGTCCCCTTTTTGAAGCAATGTTTTACGGCCGGATGCCCTTCCTGACGCCAACCCTTTTAGCCGCCTTTAACGACAAACAGGGAATTACCAGTGAACTGGTACTCAATTAGCCGACCTCGGAAGGATGACAGGCTGAGTCAACCCCCCTGGCGTTAATTCAGCGATTGACCGGGATTCGAACCCAGGATCCAAGGATCCTAAGCCGGCACCCTAGCCGCTAGCCGCTAGCCCAACACCAGGGTTATGTATGTATGTATGTATGTATGTATGTATGTATGTATGTATGTATGTATGTATATATATATATATATATATATATGACTAGCTATTGTTGTGGAATATCACGATGTGAACTTTGCATAACTGATGCAGAGCTAAATGTATCACGAATTATCTTCTGAAGTACACGATCACGTGAAGGTTAAGGCGGGTCCATAATTCTGGTTACGTCTGTGCTGGTAGAGCTCAAATGCTACGAGCACAGAAATGTACTTCCTCATATGTTCAAATTAACCATTTGGTGGTTATTGCTTTAAGAGAGACATTCTTATAACGCTGTGATATGAGGGAAAGATTTACAAAATGAGCAGTTGTGTTTGCAAGATCTATTGCAACAACAACAAAAAAAAAGATTACACAAAAAAAAAGATTACTTCTTAAACTGATTGAATCAATGCCATCTCGTCCCACATTCACCTGCAGCTGCCCTCTGCATGCTGGCAGTCTGCCCAGTTTTCTCAGCCACGGTTCCAGAGTCTGCCTTTCCTTCATGTCCTTCACCCAGGACTGGCTGCACGCCATCTTTATTGTTACGACTTTTGGTTTTCCTGGCGAGGGCTTTGCTTGGTGACGAAAACTTCAGTTTTGGTTTCTTATTGTTCTCCTGCAAGAAGCAAGGCACATGCAGTAACCAAGACATTGGCAGCAATTACCAAAACATTTCATCGATATGCAGTCGGGTACAAAAGTCTGAGTCAGGTGGCAAATGCATCAAATTAGATGCGATAACAAAAATCATTACATGAAACCACCTAGCTCGGCTTCACACTGTTGAAACCAAAGCTTTCAGAATCATTGGAATCTCCCACGATGAAGCTGATTGTGAGGGCCTTTCACTCACTCACTGCAGACAGGTTTGTGGTCTTTCTGTCTTCTACTGACTCCTCTCTGGCCTAGCCCCCCCAGCCCTGTCTGTGCTCTGTCCCCCAAATACTCCCACAGCAGGTCGCACAAGATCTGCCTGCAACCCTCTTATGGTTAAACTGCCAAAATCAAGACTCTCTGCTCACCTTCACTCCTTCATTCCTCTTTTCTCCCGCCTCTGGAACAAACTCTCCCACTCCCTTCAATCCCACTCCTCCCTCCAGGTCTTTAAAACAGCTGTTCACCACCATCTCTTATCTTCCCCCATCCAAAACCTTGATCTTTTCTACCCCCGTTAATTCACCCCAGATCCACTTTTCTGAAATACCGACTTCTTTCCTGGAAGTTCTAGCAGTGTCCATGTCTTTATACCTACTCTCCACCACGCCTGTTCCCCCCAAGGCCCCCTCTCCCACAGATCTCACGATGTCCCTGCTCTCAAATGTTGTACTTGTGTGCTTCCCGCTCCCTCCCCATCTTGTCTCCCGCTCCCTTTATTATGTCTTGTGTGTCCGTTTGTTTTTTTTGTCATTAATGTTAGCTCTTACATGAGCCTCGATCTTGTATACAAAAAACCAAACCCCAAAAAAACAAAACGCACTTTCTAGGGTTTTCCATGACAAATATAGTAATGTGGCGGGCACAAGGGACAATAATTCCGCGCACCAGTGGGTGGCGCGAGCGTCCAGGCGGGGAACGAAAATGCATGCCCCGCCTTTCGACCGATCGGCCACGCCCGGGGGCAATGCGTGGCCTCGGGACATATATGCGGGCTCTAAGCTCGAGCCCGCCCCGTGCTGAAGTGCGAGCTCTTAATAAAGACTCTTTGTTTGTACCAACGCGTTGTGGCCTACCTCTCTGGCAATTGAGTCGTGTGTGCACAGCACCACACTGGTGACCCCGATTGGTTCAGCCGTTGCTGACCCCCGAACGCGCCATGGCTACCAACGCCGTCGCAATCAAACTCCCGGAGTTTTGGGAAGAGCAAGCCGACGTTTGGTTTGTGCAGGCCGAAGCTCAATTTCAGCTCCGGGGCATCACGGCGGACGAGACCCGGTACTACCACGTTGTCGCCGCCCTCGGGCCCGGCACTGCCACCCGAGTCGTGTCCATCCTTCGGCGCCCGCCGGGCGACCACAAGTACGAGGCACTCAAACATCTCCTCCTCGCCACGTTCGTGCTCACGGAGATCGAACGGGCCGACCGCCTCCTGGACCTTCCAGCCCTCGGCGACACACGACCATCCGTCCAGATGGATTTCATGCTGTCGCTGCTTGGAGACCGGCGCCCGGATTTCTTGTTCCGCGCACTTTTCCTCCGCCAGCTACCGATACAGGTGCGCCTCGCGCTGGCCGGTTCCAACATCACGGAACCCCGCGCCCTGGGAGGCCGACAAGTTTTTCGCGGCCTGCGACACGCGGTCGGTTTACGGTGCTGCCGTAGTGGATCCCGGGGCAGAGGCTACAGCGCCCCCGGCTTCCCTCGTGGCCGCTGCTGCGCCCCGCCCACCACCGCCGCCACCACCACCACGGCCGCCGCGGCCGTCACCACCGCAAACCTGGTGCTACTACCACGCCAGGTTCGGCCGCAAGGCTAAAACGTGTCGCCCGCCTGCTCTTTTGACGGGTCGGGAAACGACCAGGCCGGCGCTCATTTGTGGCCCTGAGCGTCCGCCATTCCGGCAGCCTCCTGTTCATCACGGACACCCTGTCCGGGCGCCGTTTCCTTTGCGACACAGGAGCGCAGGTAAGCGTCCTCCCTGCCTCCACGTCCGACAAGCAAGCCGCGGGCCGGGGCCCCGCTTTGCTTGCCGCCAACGGTACACCCATCCGCACATTCGGGAAGCGTTACCTCTCACTGCGGTTCGGAGGGCAGCACTTTCAATGGTCGCTCGTCACCGCCAGCATGCCAATGGCCCTGCTCGGTGTGGACTTCCTATGTGCGCATGGCTTGTTGGTCGACGTTAAGCGCAGACGTCTCGTCCAGGCCGAAACCTTCAGCTCGCTCGCTTGTTTGCTGAGCGGCTCGTTGAGCGGCTCACTGAGCGGCTCGTTGAGCAGCTCACTGAGTGGCTCACCGAGTGGCTTGCCAAGCGGCTTGCTGAAAGGTTCCGTCCCGGCGAGTTTTGTTTGCACGCTTCCGGCAGCGGACGACTTTACCCGCCTCCGAGCCAGTTTCCCGGCCCTCATGCGGCCCACCTTCTCAGCGGTGGCTGTTAAACACGGGGTGGAGCACCATATACCCACGGCCGGGCTGCCGGTCTACGCCCGGGCACGCCGACTCGAACCCACGAAGCTCGCCATGGTGAAGGTGGAGTTCGCCACGCTGGAACGGCTGGGTATCGTGCGGCGCTCAAACAGCGCTTGGGCCTCTCCGCTGCACATTGTGCCGAAGCCCGGCGGAGGATGGCGGCCGTGCGGTGACTACCGCAGGCTCAATGATGCCACCACCCCCGACCGCTACCCAGTCCCGCATATCCAGGACCATTCCACCCGGTTGGCAAACACGACCGTGTTTTCCAAGGTGGACCTCATCCGGGGCTACCACCAGGTCCCCGTACAACCGGGCGATGTCCAGAAGACGGCCGTCATCACCCCTTTCGGCCTCTTTGAGTTCCTGCGAATGCCTTTCGGGTTGAAGAATGTGGCCCAGGCGTTCCAACGGCTTATGGACAGCGTCTTGCGCGACTTACCTTTCATCTTTGTCGACATGGACGACATCCTAGTCACGAGCGCGTCCCGGGAGGAGCACCTGCTCCACCTCCGCACGCTTTTCGAACGCCTGGGCCAGCATGGCCTAATCATCAACCCCGCAAAGTGCTGTTTCGGCGTCGCCACCATCGACTTATTGGGGCACCGCATCACCAGGCACGGGGCCGTCCCTTTACCAGCCAAGGTGGAGGCGGTCAGGGATTTCCCGCGACCCCACACGATCAAGGGGCTCCAGGAGTTCCTGGGCATGGTAAATTTTTACCACCGCTTCATGCCCCACATCGCCCAGCTCCTCCGCCCCCTGCATGAGGCCCTCCGGGGCAAGCCGGGCAAAGGTGACATCGCCTGGTCGGAGCCGATGGCCGCGGCGTTTGCGGGTGCAAAGCTGGCCCTGGCCAACGCCACCATGCTGGCGCACCCGGCGCCCGATGCACCGATCGCCCTCACCACCGACGCGTCGGACTACGCGGTGGGCGCGGTGCACGAGCAGTGGGTGCGTGGTGCTTGGCAGCCGCTGGCGTTTTTTAGCCGGCAGCTTCGCCCGCACGAACGCCGCTACAGCACCTTCGACCGCGAGCTGCTCGGGCTCCACCTGGCGGTCCGACACTTCCGCCATCTGCTGGAGGGCCGCCCGTTCACGGCTTTCGTCGACCACAAGCCCCTTGTGTTCGCGATGGCCAAGGTCGCCGAGCCATGGTCGGCACGGCAGCAGCGTCACCTCTCTGCCGTGTCCGAGTATACGACGGACATCCGTCACGTGGCGGGTAAAGACAACCCGGTGGCGGATTGCCTTTCCCGGTCCGTCGCGCACGCGGTCCACCTCGGGATCGACTATGCCCGGATGGCGGAGGACCAGACCGCCGACCCGAAGAGGACCAGACCGCAGTCCAGGCCTTGCAGACCGCCGTCACGGGCCTCCGCGTCACCGAGGTGCCGTTCGACGCCACGGGCGCGGCCCTCCTGTGCGACGTCTCCCTCGGCCGGCCTCGCCCCATCGTGCCCGCTGGCTGGCAGCGCCCAGTGTTCGACGCCATCCACGGCCTGTCCCACCCGGGCATGAAGGCCTCCCAGAAGCTCGTCGCGGTGAAGTTCGTCTGGCATGGCCTCAGGAAGGACGTCCGCGACTGGGCCAGGACGTGCCTCGCATGCCAGCGCGCAAAGGTCCACCGCCACACCCAGGCCCCGTTGGCCCCGTTTACGGTGCCCGAGCGTCGGTTCGACCACGTGCACGTTGACTTGGTGGGACCTCTGCCCCCCTTGCGGGGGTTCACCCACCTCCTCACCATGGTGGACTGCACCACACGGTGGCCGGAGGCCGTCACATTGGCGGCGACGTCTGCGGCTGATGTGGCGCAAGCCTTCATCGCCACTTGGGTTGCCCGATCCGGTGCCCCCTCAGACATCTCGTCCGACCGCGGCCCCCAGTTCACCTCGGAGCTCTGGGGCGCAAGGGCTCGGCGTAAAACTACACCGCACCACGGCCTACCACCCCTAGGCCAATGGCCTGTGCGAGCACTTTCATCGCTCGATGAAGGCCGCGCTCCGGGCCAGCCTCCGTGACGGCAGCTGGGCCGACAGGCTCCCCTTGGTCCCGCTGGGCCTCAGGACGGCGCCCAAGGTCGACCTGCGCGCGTCCTCGGCGGAGCTAGTCTTCGGGCAACCACTGCGGGTACCGGGCAAATTTATCCCTAATTCCACGGCTCCTTGGTCCGCGGCGCAACAGCGCTCCACCCTGCAGGCGACCGCCCGGAGGTTCACCCCGGTGCCGACGGCACACCACGGTTGCCCGTCTTCCCACGTCGCTCCGGAGCTTCGCACGGCGGAGTACGTCTTCGTCCGGCACGACGCCCACCGGGCACCGCTACGGCCCCTTCCACGTGCTGGAGACCGGGGACAAATATTTCACCATCAACATCGGCGGTGCCCCGGATCGTATCTCCGTGGACCGCCTCAAACCGGCCCACCTCAATCTGGACCACCCCCCGCAAGCAGCTCTGCCTCCGCGTCGAAGTCAGCCCCCGCCGGTCAGACCCCCGGCACCCCGCCGTCCCGCTACCCCCCAGCCCTGCACGCATCGCCAGGGGGCGTTTCGGCCGGGTCATCCGGCTTCCCCGCAAACTCACCCTTCAGGTGCGCGGGAATTCTGGAGGGGGACGCGTGTGGCGGGCACAAGGGACAATAATTCCGCGCACCAGTGGGTGGCGCGAGCGTCCAGGCGGGGAACGAAAATGCATGCCCCGCCTTTCGACCGATCGGTCACGCCCGGGGGCATGGCGTGGCCTCGGGACATATAAGCGGGCTCTAAGCTCGAGCCCGCCAAGTGCTGAAGTGCGAGCTCTTCATAAAGACTCTTTGTATTACCAACGCGTTGTGGCCTACCTCTCTGGCAATCGAGTCGTGTGTGCACAGCACCACAGTAACACCTATTATAATAGGAAAAATCAAATCAGTCTTCACATCATCATCATAGTTCATATTATAATGGCGCTGGGGTGTATGTATGTATGTATGTATGTATGTATGTATGTATGTATGTATGTAGATAGATGTAACAGATAAAAACAATGGAAACACCTGGATAAATGAGGGACACCAAGCAATGGCTTCACCTGTGGCTCATGTGTTAATTAAGCAAATAACATCCCAGGATGCATGTATAAAAATGCTGCACAGGCCTGGTTGCCTATCGTTATGGCTAGCATGGCTGCAAGATGAGACCTCCCAATGCCCCCATCCACGTGTGGTCACCCAATGGCTTAATGAGCATGTCACTGATGTTATCCATACGTCATGGCTTTCTGAGTCACCAGATCTGAACCCAATCGAGCATTTATGGGATATTCTGGAAGGACACCTGAGACAGTGTTTTCCACCACCATCAAACAGGTATAATGGAAGAATGGTGCCGTATCCCTCCTATAGAATTCCAGACACTGGTCGACTCTATACCATGGCTCATAGAGGCCTTACTGGCCGCACGTGATGGCCCAACATCCTATTAAGTGACATTACTTGGCGTTTCCATTTTCTGTCCACTCTCTGTATTTGTGTGTGTATGCATATGTGAATGTGAATGTACGTATGTGAATGTATCAGTCATGTAGGGCTCGAGTCCGGACTAGAGTCCACTTTTTGGAGGACTCGGACTCGCACTCGACTCTTCAGGACTCGGACTCTAAATGCCAAGAACTCAGACCAATTCCGACAAAATTTAGTGCACAGTAAAACTTTTAGTATACAGCATTGAGAACCC
This sequence comes from Myxine glutinosa, assembly GCF_964187855.1. Classification (NCBI taxonomy): domain Eukaryota; kingdom Metazoa; phylum Chordata; class Myxini; order Myxiniformes; family Myxinidae; genus Myxine; species Myxine glutinosa. Next base: position 15,590,445 of record NC_136266.1, read on the forward strand.
ACACGTACAGTAAACAAGCCGAATTGGTTTGCCCTGAAAACGCTCAGACTGTGCAACTGTGAAACAGGTGATTGTAAAGGATTAACGGACAGATTTAAACAGTCCTGCAGAGGGAAATAAAAATAAATCGACTGAGGTTCCAGATTTTTAGAGATATTAAACGGGAATATATATTGTTACGTTTGTAGGGGGCAGACAATGATTTCCTTAGAGCCAGGTAGAGTGTATAGATTAGTGTGCTCCGACTGTCGTGAAGAAGAAGAAACCCCATGTAATAAGTAGGAAATTTGTGTAGAACGTACGCCGTGGAAGAGCTTGTATCTTCGTCCCCATGAGAGGGGTGGGGTTTGTTCGCCCTTTGAGTACGAGATTTTTTTTTGATAAAAATACCCTGGAAAATCCTGGAAATCCTGGCAGTGTCCATATGTTTATACCTCTCCCACCCCCCCCCCTTCACATGCCTCCCCCCCTTCACATGCCTCCCCCCCTTCACATGCCTCCCCCCCAAAGCCCTCTCCCTCCCACAGATCTCTCGATGTCTCCATGTCTCTCGGTCCCTGCTCTCAAATGTTGTGTTTGTGTCCTTCCCCCTCTCTCCCCATCTTGTCTACCGCTCCCGATGTTATTTGTTTTATGTGTCTGTTTGTCTTTCTGTGTGATTAATGTTCGCTCTTTCACGAGCCTCGATCTTGTATACAAAAAAAAAAAAAAAAAAACCAAAAAAAAAAAACCCCTGGTACAGGATAAATTGGCATTTTGGTACGGAATGCAACCACGTACTGACGATCTATTTATAGGTATAGTCGATGACGTGTAGTAACGTCATCCGTACACAAAACTTTTTCGCGGGTTGCAGCACTGGACGTCATCCGTACTCAAAGGGTTAATTAGCGAGGGATTATGGGTAAATTAATACCCTGTACGTAATTGCCTCTGTAATCTTTTCCTGTGTTCTTTATGACACCGCACTATACACCATAGCCAAGCCAAGCAATCGACACCATAATTAATAACGCTAAATAAAAACCAACGGGAAACCAGGCATCGAACACTACCGCTGGTGCCACAGCCGCTACATCACGACCTCAATCAGCCAGCGCCGTGGAGCCACGCCGAGAAGAGCAGTGATTGATCCGGGATTTGATTGGCACAAGGACTGGTAAGATGGGACTCGCTGATGGGAGCGGACACGGAGACATCGTGGGATGACGTCAGAGCCTCAAGTACAAAATAATTAGAACGGCGGACATTTTGTTCTTCTCGTGCTGGATCGCATAGCGAACGGTCGCTATTGCTCTTGCGCAAGGAAGATTCATCACAAACGGTTGTGTTCCGACATCTTCATCGTGATCATGAGGAGGAACTGTGGACCAGGGAACTGCGGACCGAGAACTGCGGTTTCCCAAGCAAGAACGACGAATGGACGGGCTCTTGACGAAGCCAGGAGTGAGCGGACACGTGGCGAGGCCTAGTTCGCGCCAACGAGCGCATTTTCCCGCCAAGGACGCGAGGGGGTTTTGACGATTCCTGACGAGATTCAAGAGCCGATTTGAGTTAAGTGCCACAAACTACACATATTAATTTTTACAGTTATTTTTCCCATTGTGTGTATTTGGGTCTGTATGGGAGCGCTCCAATTAGGAATTTTGTTTTATCGTGCATTTTCTTTGTTGCCGGCATTTTGGTTAATAAAGCCGGCATTTTCTTGTACATTGTAAATCTTGTGTCGGTTGAATTAATTATTTCAGGTTTGAAGACTGCCGGTGGGATCCATGAAGGTAAGCGCTTATGGCGTCTCCCCCACTTGCTCCCCATGCGTATAACAACGGTCCGCCATTGAATTGAATGCTTCGGAGTTAAAGCTCGTTTGGTCCTCCGTGTCACCCTGCGGTGTTCACCAGAGGGTAGTCACACGACAATATATGTGTGTGTGTGTGTGTGTGTGTGTGTGCGTGCGGGGGTGCGTGCGTGTGTGTGTGTGTGTCTATGAGTGTATGTATGTGTATATCTATCATGTATGAGTGTATGTATGAGTGTATGTATGAGTGTATGTATGAGTGTATGTATGTGTGTATGTATGAGTATATGTATGTGTGTATGTGTGCATGTGTGAGTGTATGTACGTGTGCATGTGTGAGTGTATGTATGTGTGTATGTATGAGTATATGTATGTGTGTATGAGTGAATGTATGAGTATATGTATGTGTGTATGAGTTTATGTATGAGTGTAGGTGTGCATGTATGAGTGTATGTTTGATCACGTGTGTTCCGTGATCAAAATTCTGTGTGGTCTTATTGAGAAATTGTATCGGCAATCTCATCAGGTGTGTTCCACATCTCAATTATTTTTCAATGCAAACTGCCGTTCTTCCAGTTGAAATACTGAAATAATACTTGAAATATTGTGCTTGTCCGAGTCCACATGAGATTGTAAATCAATAGCACCTTTATTTGCCACAGAGACGTACGTAGCAGTTCTACATACCAAACACTCGGCTTCCCATTGTTCTCGACCATTTCAAAAACAGGGGAATTTTGTCTTTAGTTCGGCAGTGAATTTACACTTTCATTTTGGCATCGTGTTTGGGGATAGAGAAATAAAATATCAAATAAAGAGTTCTTGAAGAAAATGAAACAAGTGTGTATGGTACGGTCTCAGAAAAGACACTGAATCGCGGACTGAGCACACCACTGGACACTCTCTCTCTCTCCCTCTCACTGCGAGGTTGGACAAGAAGTGGACGTGTGAATGTCGATGTTCGAACACGTCCATTACACCATGACGGAGTAGTACAGACTTGTAGCAAACTGTCCTGGACCAAACATTACATAACCACATTTTATCACCATAAGTAAATGTACTAAAAATGGTTTAACCGTTTCAATAAGGTAAAAAATATTATCCAAAATCTCAATGCAAAAACAAAAGCAAAGAAATGGCAACATCCCGGACATTTTAAAATGTAAACAAACCCCCGGCTGGATGGAGATTTAAGCCTGAAATGGACGACATATCTGGGAAAAACCTGACATATGTAATCCCTCTTTAAGTGGACTCTGACATTTCTACCTGACTGCATATTCTGCAGATTTTCTCACAGTGTGCAGCTGTAAGAAGTCTCAGCTACGCTAGTCTGCTCTCGGTCGGATAACTTGTACATTTTCGTGGTCAATTGTTCCAGCTGCCCAAAGAAAACGTTGTTTTGGCCAGACAAGTTTATATGGTGCAGGTACAGTCTGTCGGTCATTATCCATGCAGCAACAGCCAGTTTCGAGGTTCCATTTTGGGTGTGAAGGATATTCCTTTTTTGTGATACATTCCCCAAGGAGTGGGAACCAGACCATTCGGGGGGAGTGGGGAAGAGAGGAGAGGGGAGGTTGGAGGAGGAGAATGGGAGGAAACCATGCCATGCTAAAAAATAAAAAAGGCACCAGTTGCAGAGGAGGTGTCAGGATTCACTCAGAGCTTCTCAACATTAGTGGATGACAAGTCTACATACTGCAGAGAGCCGTCTGTTATGAGGGAAAGGATGGATAGGGAAAGAGAGGGATTGGGGGGCCTTGGCTTTTTCATTAAAGAGAGTGTCAAGATACTTGGCGTTCTCCCCGAGAAGTGTTCAATATAACTCCAACCTTTTAACAGTGAAAGTACAGAAGGGTGAGGGAGATTGAAACCAGACGATCTGTCTTGCTGACGTGTCATTGGATCTTCATACCTCATTACACGTGGCTTTGATCACTGTTGACCAATTCTCATAGATGCCGATAAAGAGAGAGAAGATGAACAACACCAAATCTGGACAGGAATCAATGCTGTTTTTAGACAAAAGACCAAAAAAAAAACTCATTATATCGATCTCCTGAACTACAGGGAGTTAAGTTCAACTCAGAACCCGATTGTCTAATGCTGCCAAGTATAAAAGAAAAAGTGAATTTGCTTGTTTCCAGGAAGCAAACCTTTTGGTGGGCAAAGCACATTTGGTGCGGACAAAACAGGCACAATCTTCAGCATGAACAAATTGTGAGGTCTATCTTGTCCTCCAACCATAATGCATTGCTGAAAGTGAACAACGTGTCCGTTCCTCATGTGGGTACTTTAATTTTACTGCTTATCATATATTTATAATATAAGCAACTCCTGGAAGTTATGAAAACAAACTCTTCTTCCCCCATTATTATTGAAACATCACATCTCCATAAAGGCATTTGCTTAACCATCATCACCCCTTTTCCCCACCTCACCATGTTAAAACAATCAGTGAAAAAGCAAACCACAATGACATCTGAGCATTCTTTAGTAATTACAAGTGCTCCGTAAATTGGCTGTCCGTGCACACACCTTGGCTGTTGAGCTAGCACTGATGAAGAGGCGTGTGCTCCTCCTGGGCGGAGCGTTGGTTAAAGAGTTTGGGGGCACACCGCTGGTCGGGATCAGCACCTGGGTCGTGCTACAAGAGGAAAGCGTTGAGACAACTGAGCCATACAAAGTTAAGAAATATTAGGCAAAGCCGAGTGAGTAACTGAATTTGTTGTTACATTCTTTCTCTGGTTATTTTACGTTCATTTAATCCAACTGGCGAGAAAGCAAAGTGTGAACCCATAATTTTATAATTAGCAAAATTCAACAAGTAAACTTCAGATCTCCATGCTGCGAATAAAAGGAATTGGGGTGGTTGGAGGGATGGGGGAGGAGGGAAGGGGGTCATTCATTCAAGTTTTATCCACAATTAATTTGACCTTTTCATCATTTCACGACAAAAAAAATCAAATTATGCTTTTGAGACAAAGGTGTCACTTTAATTTCACTTCCTCAAGATGCACAGCTTTTGTTATTATTCCCCAAAGTCAATCATCAAGTTCCCCTTGAACCCGGATAGAGTTGGTGGTTTAACAGCGTTAACTAGAATGGGCACTCGGTAGAGCTCATATCTCCGCCAGGCCAGATCTGGATTCGGATCTGAACCAAAATCAAATCGGCTGGTTCTTGTCACCTAAGCAACCCATCCACCAAGTTTTGTCATAACTCATCCGCAACGATTTGAGATATCTTGCTATATATCGATTTTAACCCACCCCGTTTCAATGGTAAAGAATCACTTTAAAAAAATTACAAATTCTCATATCTGGATTCGGATCTTCACCAAAATGGGTCCTAAAAGGAATTGGTCCTAGTAGCACACCAGTACCTGTCCACCAAATTTTGTCAGAATCCGTCCACAAATTTTTGAGACATTCTGCTCACAGCTACAGGCAGGCAGACAGACAGACAGACAGAAGGCAGAGGTAATAATGGATAACAGATCAATATCATTATCATTCCAAGATAAATATACCAAAATTTAAATGAATAAAACAGAATGAAAAAAAATAAAAAATAAATAAGGAAAGTGCCAAAAAGCCCGAAGGTTCTTTCCTCGATCGGTCCAAAATTGGCAGGCGGGTGAACTCCAAACTTGAGTTTATTCCAAATTAAAAACGAAGCAGTAACTCATTACTCCGACATGGCACTGTACACAGCAAAGTAACTTTTAACTTACTCTTCTTCTCCACTTCCATTCAAGAAAGTCCCTCCTAGTACAATCTATACTTGCGAGTTGATTCCCTATCTGGAAGTAACCGGAAATCTCTCGAATCCCGTCGATCCTTCACAGGTTAAAGTCAAACAACATCAACATAACTTGTCCCCTTTGTACTTTACTTCACTTATTGCACAAACATCACGACTCAACAAACCTTACACAGTCATATATAACAAATTCATTTAGTCGGTATCAACGATGTACACGTGTGAACATCGCACTGTACCATACACTGCCTAACAAATACAAATAACAAATTTTGACAGTAGGAAATCAAAGCAATAACTTTTTTTAATTAAATAAAAAATTATAATCAAGAGATCACACCTGCTTTGTGGCGTCGAGCTTTGACTCTCAGACAATGGGCTCAGGCCCTCCCGGCCATTTCCCGACTGGCCAAACATGGGTTTCATCCCACCGGTGTTCAATCGACCCAAGGCCTGGAGATAATCCGATAACAAGCGGGCACACGTAAGAAGACTTATTCAAGGGAAACCAGCATTTACCCCCATTACAACTATTCTACCGTGATGTTTACAGTAACCTGAAATAAGGAATGGATACCATTTCTGCCACCGGATTTTTTTTAGGGTTCATCACCCAGTACAGCAGATAAAACATCATCTGCTTATTAAAATCAAAACTGTAATAATTTTCCATTCAGTAGAATGGCAAATGTCTCAAATTTACCGTACACTGCTGCAGCTGACAATCACAGGAGCATGGTAATTTCTCAAGGTCAAGTTTTAGAACAAATGTTTAGGCCCGTCTTGTGTTATTCATCATTATCCTTCTCATTTTGAGCCTTATATTTGCCTGCCATACCTTCTTTGGGTTAGGCACTAAATTAGAGTCCAAGACAGATGAGCCAGTCGACAGACCAGGAATGCCAGACTGTTCTCCAGGGTTTGGCGAATCCAATGGCAGCACCCCAAAGCTGAAATAAAACATTGCAGGTATTGAAACTACCATGACTCATGGGTGACATTGACACCATTCTTGGGTTTTCGCCTATGTTGTGAAATTTCAATTATTTATTATATATTTCAGCGACTCCAATTTACTTGCACAAAACAAACAAAAAAACAACTAATAATGATGAAGACTATATTCTGCCTTACATTTGAACACTAATTGGTAACAAATCCAGTTGGTTAACCACAAGTGTTTCTGTTTACCTGGGGGTGAGTGGACTGATAGAGGATCCGCCCAAAAGGCTACGGCCGGAACGGGGTCGTGTTCGGACAGGTCGGGATGAGAAGGTGGAGCCCGTGAGCAGCGTGAAAGATTCAGCCGAGGACAGAGTGGTATCGATGACTGAGGCGGATGTGGCAGGAGTGTGGAGTGGATGTTTTGCGATTGATGAAGCTTCAAGATTTATCCGATTAAGTTCCTGCAAGTGTTTATATGACATCTATATTAACAAGATGAAACTGAAGATCAGAATATATGTAACATCAAATATTTTGCTCTTAATTTTCATGGGATCGTTGCATTATCTTTTTAATGGTGTTCATTACCTCCGCCACCAAAGATGGATGGATGGAGGTTATGTTTTCACCCCTGCCTGTCTGTCTGTCTGTGAACAAGATATCTCAAAAAGTTGTGGACGGAGTCGGATGAAATTTGGCAGAGATGTAGCGTATGTGACAGGGACAAAATGATTAGATTTTGGTGAACATCCGAATTCGGATCCGGCTACTAGAATTTTAAAAGCAATTCTTCACCATTGGGAGATAGGGACAAAAACGATACATAGCAGGATATCTTAAAACGTTGTGGACGGATTTGGGCGAAATTTGGTGGACAGGTTGTGTGTGTGACAAGTAAGAATCGATTCAATTTTGGTGAAGATCCAGATCCGGATAAGGCTAGTAGAATTTGATGTTTAAATCATCAAAATCATTGAAAAAAATCAGCAACATATAACATGTTTAAAAAAGTTATCGACGAGTTATGACTAAACTAGGTGGATGAGTTGGTTAGCTGACAAGAACAAGCCGATTAGATTTTGGCACTGGTCCGAATCCAGATCCGGCCTATCAGTGGGATACAAAACATGCTCCACCGAGTGCAGTTGTAGTTTTCTTAATCCAATATTGAGCACCCCATACCATCCCCCTCCCCAACAGTTTCCACATTCCGTACTGTCCGCAGCAACGACACATGGCGAATGTATTTTAGCAGATGGGTGCCACTTGAGAAAAACAGCACAAACAAAGCATTATGAAGTTATACACACATTATGAAGTTGAAGAGGTTATATGCACGCACACCTTTCCTGTCCTTCAAGGAGAGGGCAAGGCTAATAAAGATCCTGGACTTAATGTCTCCTGTGCTTTGTATTCCAAATAAACTGACTCCCTGCTAAGAATAAGAATCCAGTTGTCATGAACACGATTAACTTCGGGTTATCGACAACATTGATGCCTTGCGTATGTGGCACTTTCCAAACTTCAATGCCAATTCAATGAAGGATTCGTACTTACAATTGTTTCTTGGGTGGTGTCTGCAGCATTAGATGCTGTCCCACACATGAGTGGGTAGTTTGATTGGCAAAAGTTCAAATTCTGTGTGGCAGATAACCTGAAGAGTTGCTCTGGGTCTGGATTTTGACCTGAAAAAAAAAGAAAAGAAGGTAAAATGCGAAAACAGATTTTTACAAGAAACCTCCCAAAGACAAATAGCTGCAAAGTAATCGACAAGTGCAATTGGACACAAGTAGAGCACTTCCTGTTATTAACACAGCACTGCATATAAACGAGCATAATTCGGAACTAACGAAGAACCCGACATTCCGGACGGGATTATTCTCCCAGAATTGGCGTATTATAGAACACCTTGTAATATCCCATCCCACCGTGAGTGGTGCTATGCCATATATATTTACATAGAGAAACTGGGCCTCTATGATGGCGACTCCCCAAATACCTCTATTTCCTCCAATACGGATCAACTTATAACCCTCGATCCCAACTCTCTTTTCCTCATCTGTAACTATTCCAACTGTCACCATGTCGGCTGTCTGGGTGTTAACTCTGCTACAACCAGCCATGGCATTGCAGAAAAGGCCTTTTGCGACTTTGTGGGTCTGACCCAATCTGTAACTTCCAGATTTGGATTTCGGCAACTGCTACATTATCCCTCCTGGACCGAGTAATGACGAATGTTCCACACAATTTCACCTGTTCTTCCTCTGCCCCTCTTGGCTTTTCTGACGACTTTCTTGTCAAAGCTCATATACATTCTGCCTATTGTTAGAGAGAAACTCCAACAATGCAGAATATAGTCACGTGAAAAAGTAAGTACACCCCGTGTAAAGTTTTGACTTTTTCAACATATTTCAACATACAGATATTTGATCTTCATTTCAACAATATTGATAGATAAAGGTGATATAATATAACAAATATCATGCAACATTGTCATTTTGTAGCCCATTGTATAATTTAAATTTACATAAATGCAAATTTCGCATGTGGAAAAAGTAAGTACACCCTGGATCCAATAGGTGGTATTGCCCCCTTTGGCAGAAACAACCTCAAGTAGGCGTTTCTTATAATTGTCTACCAGTCTCTGACATCGACTGGGAGAATTTTTTGCCCACTCCTCCATGCAGAATTCTTTCAGCTGTGCGATGTTTGAGGGGTTTCTTGCATGCACAGCTCGTTTCAAATCCCCCCACAACATCTCGATGGGATTTAGATCCGGGCTTTGACTTGGCCATTCCAGAACCCTCCATTTCTTTCTTTTCAGCCATTCCTTGGTGGATTTACTGGTATGTTTAGGATCACTGTCATGTTGCAAGGTCCACCTTCGGTTGAGCTTCAACTTTCCGACAGATGGCCTCACATTATCCTCAAGCACCCTCTTGTACAATGAAGAATTCAGAGTGGATTATATGATGGTGAGCTGCCCAGGCCCGGATGCAGCAAAGCTGCCCCAAACCATAATATTTCCACCACCATGCTTTACAGTTGGTATCAGGTTCTTGTGGTCAAATGCTGTCTTTGGTTTTCCCCAAACATGTCTTCTGGTACTGTGTCCAAATAGCTCTACCTTTGACTCATCTGTCCAGAGCACATTGTTCCAGAAGTACTGGTCTTTGCCTTGGTGTTCATTGGCAAACTTTAGTCTTGCCCTGATGTTCTTTCTGGACAGCAAAGGTTTCCTCCTGGCACACCTCCCATGTAGATCACATTTGTGCAGCCTCTTTCTAATGGTAGACTCGTGCACTTTGACATCAACAGTGCAGTGGCAAGAGGTCCTGTGATGACATTCTGGGGTTCTTAGAGACTTCTTTTAGCATCTTGCAGTCTGCTCTCGGGCTGAACTTGCTGGGGTGGCCTGGCCTGAACAAGTTGGCAGTTGTTTGGAATCTTCTCCACTTGTAGATGATCTTCCGGACAGTCGAATGATTGATTTCAAATTGTTTGGAGATCTTTTTAAATCCCTTCCCAGACTTGTAGGCATCTATAACCTTCTTTCTGAAGGCCTCAGAAAGCTATTTTGATCTCGGCGTGGCGACGCCGCACACTTCAACAACAAAGAGCAAACCAAACTAAATGTCTGAGGTTTAAATAAGACAGGTTCCTCCAAGATCCTCCCTAACGATGTTCTAATCATTTGCACCTGAGCTGGTGCACCTGATTCTAATTTTAGGTATTTGAAGTAGTGATAAATGTAGGGGTGTACTTACTTTTTCCACATGCGAAATTTGCATTTATGTTTATTACCTTCGCAAAAGCGGAAGGTTATGTTTTGATCGCTGTGTATTTATTTGTATGTCTGTGTGTGTGTATGTTAATCGCATAACTCAAAAAGTATTCAACCGAATTGCATGAAATTTGGTGGGATGATTGGTTATTATACGGGACACATTTGATTAGATTTTGGGAAACAGATTTGCTCAAATTCTGACTATTTTTAACTCGATCGTATTTCACTCAAAGTTATGAGCGACTGAAGAAGAAGATGTCCATCCAGGACGTCATCACTATAACGCGATCTCCCGCGATCATTTCAACCTCAAAAAAAATTATAATTGCAGATTTGACAATAGATGAGGCATATTAACAAACGAATGAAACAGATTTGCTCAAATTCTGACTATTTTTAACTCGATCGTATTTCACTCAAAGTTATGCGCGACTGAAGAAGAAGATGTCCATCCAGGACGTCATCACTATAACGCAATCTCCCGCGATCATTTCAACCTCAAAAAAAATTATAATTGCAGATTTGTCAAGAGATGAGGCATATTAACAAACGAATGAAACAGATTTGCTCAAATTCTGACTATTTTTAACTCGATCGTATTTCACTCAAAGTTATGAGCGACTGAAGAAGAGGATGTCCATCCAGACGTCATCACTATAACGCGATCTCCCGCAATCATTTCAACCTCAAATGAAATTCAAATTGCAGATTTGTCAATCGGGGAGGCATATTAACAGACGAATGAAACAGATTTGCTCAAATTCTGATTTTTAAAAATCGATCGCATTTCACATAAAGTTTGAGGTACTAAAGAAGAAGAAGATTCGTTTAGCTTCTCAGATAAAATAAATAATTCTGTCTGCAATTTCAGGTTAATTACCTTCGCAAAAGCGGAAGGTTATGTTTTGATCGCTGTGTATTTATTTGTATGTCTGTGTGTGTGTGTGTATGTTATTCGCATAACTCAAAAAGTATTCAACCGATTCGCATGAAATTTGGTGGGATGATAGGTTATTATCCGGGAACCATTTGATTAGATTTTGGAATCGATCGGGTCAAAGGTCAAGGTCAAGGTCATGAAAAGGTCAAAATCGTCTTTTTACCATAGCACGGTCAATTTGTGTCCAATTTGTATGAAACTAATGCCAAAATGCTTTGCTACACAGATCTTGTAGTCTTTTATTTTGGCAACAAAAGTAGCTGCGGCGAAGGTATGCGCTCTACCGAGTGCCCGTTCTAGTTTAAATTATACAATGGACTACAAAATGTAAATGTGTCATGATATTTGTTATATTATATCACCTTTATCTGTCAATATTGTTGAAATGAAGATCAAATAGCTGTATGTTGAAATATGTTGAAAAAGTCAAAACTTTACATGGGGTGTACTTACTTTTTCACGTGACTGTAGTTATTCGTGCAGGTCAAATTAGCAGGGATTGCAACCTGCCCTCTAACAAAAGGATAGAGCTACTATTTCCAGAGAACATGATATTAATTCTGCCTGGGAATACTTTCCCAAAAGCCTACATTCTCTCATGTAACTGTTTATCCTTTCCCACCTGTAACTATCCTATCCACTGAATCATGTGATGGGGCAGTTGCAGTCAAGCAACTTGCTCTCTCGACACAGAAAGCTAACCTCACTAAGGATAACTTTAGTTCATTCCGTAAAGCTTGCAACAAATGTGTCCATCCTGAAATAAACCATAAAACACCATCTTGCAAATCTCAAAGCTGAACTCTCCAACAAGTCTTCTTTCTCCAAATTATGGTGGAACCTTTTCAAGTTCGTCACTGATATACACCTACACCCGTACTCGCTGTCCATCCCCTCCGTCACTTCAAACAGCATTGGTGTAGATTCTGCCCAAGATAAGACAGAATGTCCAAACTCTGAGTTTGCCTCCAGATGTCATGTACCCAACTCGCTTTGTCCCCATCTTACCCCATCATTACCCACTGTCTGCTAGACTTTGTGTCCTTCTCACCCGAGAGGGAAGCCAAAGTCCTGTAAGGCCTTGACCCTGCTTCAGCAATGGACCCTCATGGCATCAATGCACATGTTCTCAAATCCTGCTCTGCCATTGCTTGGTTGGTTCCCTTTTATCCGCCCTATTCAGTCTGTCCTCCTTTGACCGCTTCCCATCAGCCTCAAAGTCATAAAACATCACGTCCATATACAAGAAGGGTGCAAAAACAGATCCTATCAACTCCAGTTCAAGGAGCTTACATCCAATATGGGACTTTTGAAATGACGTATGAATGCTAAGCGAGGCCTTTTACGCATGCATTGTGTGTTTACAGCGACTCCATTCTGCTCAAGGTGCACTTTTAACCTGCCATTGCTGGCGTGAGACCTGTGTCTTAAATGGACTTTTAAACATAATTTCAGCATTTAGATGATGGAGTGCCAATTTCAAAATGGTTACCACAATTGCTCTGTTTCTGAATGAAAATCGGATTCACGAGAAAATTGCAAACGTGAGAAATTTCCATGGATGAGAGTCGAGGAGTTCCTATCATTTCCTGTTAACACTATTAGCAAGCAAACATGCACACAAACGAACGAACGCTCCTCCTTTCACCAATAGCTGCAAAACTAGTATAATTTTTCGCTGTGGCCCCGGAACCAAACAAAAACGCATGTTTATTTATAACGGACTCTTACAATGCACACAAATCCCACCCACCCCAAACTGATTAATAGTAAATATCATCATTTTAAACTTAACCTGTGCATCAACAAGCACCATATATGACATTCCCATCGGTGTTAAGAAGCAAGAAGGTTTGGGTAGAACAGGCCCATCGATGAACCTTGGGTCTTTCACGGGTGCACATCGTCAGAAGGTTTTGCAATAAGGACAGCAATTCACTCCTCACCTTTACACTCTCTTTCTCTTTTATTTTGCTTTCCTCTCATTTCCTCAGTCCAAAAAATTAATGGCCCCTAGTTCCCAGCATTGTGGGGTGCGAAGAATCTCCGGCGACCTGCCTGGTGCTGCGCCAATGAGAGGGGGTGGGGGCTCAGGCCGTAGTATCGGTCCTAACCAAACTACTTTCCTTTTGAATCAACGTCACTCTTTTTCAATTAATTTCACCAACATTCGTGGTCTTTCTTTGAATCTTTCCTCTGTTGAGCATCACCAAGCAAGTTCCTCTCCTGATATCTTGCTTCTCTCGGAGACCCCATTGTCACATGATGCTCTTGTTAACTCCTTTAACATTTCAAACTATAACCTACACTCATGATTCTGCTTCAGTGGAGGAGTGTGTATCCACTCCAACATCAACACACCGGTTGTATGCCTTGTGGACCTTGAATCGCCAAACTTTGATGTCATCTTGTTGAAGGTTTGTCTGCCGACCATCATTACTTTTCTCTGTTTCACTTCCTGCTCGCCCAACTCTTCAAACTTTATAACTTTCTTTGACTATCTTAATTCCTGCCATGAGGCCATGACATCCCAACACCCTCAAGCAGAATTCCTCTATTTAGGAGACTTCAATGGACACCACCGAGAATTGTTTAAATCTGAGAAGCTTAAACGAGTAGTACCAGATTACCTCCAACTTGGAATACCCTGTTCAGATTCTGCATGGCAGATATATATATGTGTAATGTGTATATATATATATAGGCTGGGACATCAAGTGTTGTGTATATATATATATATATATATTCATATATATATATATATACCGCCTTCTAAATTGTACACAAGAGTTCGATCATTGGACTCATCAAGTGTTGTATATCAGAGGAGCGAGAATGTTAATTGTGTTTACAGTGAAATATATGAATCAACGTGTTCAAAAACACTAGGCCATGTATATTAAGTGTGGGTATAGTAAAGTTGGTATATTTTATGTCTTTTAATTATTAATTTTGACATGATTGAGGTGGAACCTGTAGCTTTGTCAACTTAAAGTGACACCACTTACTCAATAATGCATTTGTTATTTACTCTGAAACAAAACATGTTTATTGTAGTAATTAAATTGTAGCATCTGAAGTCATTCAGGAACTCCAAGGATGGATTGTTCATGAATATTCATGAGTACAGTACCAGAACTCATTTAGCATTCGGAAACAGTTCCCCATCATACTGTGTATGTTTGTGAATATACGGCGAGCTGTTCTAGTTGTAATTTCCATCTATATATTTTTCACACACGAGTAAAGAACCCACTCAGAGCCTAAGGTTTGATCTGTTCTTAAGCGCCATGACGGCACATGGTGTAGCAGTACAAGCGGCAGGGTTTTTTTTCTTTTTAACGGAAAAGGAGTGCAGTATGAGTTTTCAAGTCATTCCATTGGGTACTTAATGTGTACTCGAAGGTGGGTGACATCAGAGGAAGTTAAAGTAGACAATTAAAAAAAAAAAATTACTGTCGTATGACGTGCTGAAGTATAGACAGTAAATACCATGAATTATGTGGTTCCCAATTGACGGTCTGTGGTCATTTATCGCTGACCTTTGGCGGTCCCTGTCGAGAAAAATGTTAACAACCACTGATCAAGAGAGTCTGACAATGTAATATGCCCTTCAATCCTGGAATAACTCATCGTCTTGACCTGTTGCTCCAGAAGGATCGTCAAACTAACCCACCCATCTATTTCCATGGTCAGCCACTGGAAGAGGTCCAATCTCTTGAACTTCATGGCCTCACCATTAGCCATGGCCTCTCCTTGGCCAACATAGCAAAGCCGGCCTCCAAAGCCACCCACAGACTTGGCATCCTTAGTCAATCCAAGTAGTTCCTTGGAAAATCAGAGCAACCGTCTATGAGGCATTTGCTGGTATCTCAATGGAGTACTGCTCTCCACTATTGCCTGGTGTCGAAGCATCACATGTGTCTCTCGTGGATTCTGTGGAATCCTAAGCTCTCATCAATGTTGAATCTCTTATGATGAGTATAATCTCTTATCTCTCTATAATCTTATAATCTCTTATTATGATTTGAAGCACAAAGTCTGTTGCTTTCACATCTCAGGCAGGTCAGTGGTCTCTGTTTTTTACCGGCTCTTCTCAAATGTTGCTCCCTCTGCTCTGTCAGTCCTCCGAGCCTCATTTATCTACCCCAGGATACATGCGTTCTTCCAGTAATCTCCCCCTGGTTAAACTTCCTAAAAGCAGGCTGATTGAACACAAACGACTTTGTTCCTCACTTCTCCTGTCGATGGAACCACCTTCCAGAGGTCTTTCCTACTCTTCTCTCCAGGGCTTCAAAAGCAGGCCGTGCACCGCCACTTCATATTGTCCGTGCCCCCAGCCCATCCTCACCAGCAATCTTTATTACCACCATTCCGAACACAAATATTTCAATTCCTGGTTTTAACATTTCCTCCATGCTCTCCATTTTTCTTTTCCTGCTCATTAATTCCCTTGTTGGTTGTGCTCAATTGTTGCCCCGCTACCCCACTGCCACTTCAACCTTGCGCCACCATTAACCTCAGTCTTGTAGAGAAAAATAATACACAATAACAATTGATTTCCCTTTGTAACCAAAGAAGGTCGTTCACATGTGACGCATGAACAGGTGACACGTGGGTGCATGAACACATGTATTGTGTAGGAGCTGCAGCCTACACAGCATGCATGCTATGCGATGGCGATTAGTGCATCCTGGAGTTAAGGAACATCCAAGAAGACAAGATCACTTGCAATCTGCAGTTAAGTTGGTACATTGGAGATAACTCGCCTACTCCATAGGAAAACACAGTTTAACGTCCACCAGCTAATGCAAGCAGAAAAGAAAACCCAGCTTAACATCCATCCATTGGATGGCGCACTATGTTGGGTCAACACTCTGCTTGCGAAGCACCAATCCGACAGTTTACAACTGGGTCGAGATTCAAACACAGGCTTTAAAGCTCAGAGGTGAGTACATACGAGTCGAGGCTATGCTGCCAGCCCATATAGGACAAAAAGCACACGCGTGTGACACACAATCAGAATACTAGCATTTAACTGATAGATATTTATTTCATTTGTTGACCATGACAATGAAAGAGTCAAGTTTACCGTTTTCACAAAGTGACTCAAAGGAAGTCCATAGAAATGGGTTCAACGTGAGGCTTTTCTGGAAGCACTCCGCTCCTTTCGCTCCCCTGTCAGTTTTGCTGCAACACAAGGGGATGTTGAAAATACGCACATGGCAGTGACACTTTTATGTGCAATCATAGATATGTGCAATCAGCGACTCTTACCAGTATATCTGGCCCAGCATTGCCAAAGAAAAGCAAGCAGCGTCACCAAAATCAGCAACAATCTCATCTGTCGTACGAATCCTTCCCAGGATTCCGCCAGCAACCACCTGCTCCGCCTCGGACAATCTGTGCATAAGAGCGGTAGCAAGGTGGCTCAATCCAGGACCGTTTTTAAACTTCAGCGCCGAAAATGCTTATTCCAGAAATACACATGGCCTCCTGGAAGGCATCAGGTAGTGCTGTATGCCTTTACAATTTCTGCCTGTACAAATAACATGACTCCAAGCAAATCTTGTCCATTTGGGCTGAGACTTTGATTCAATAATTCTCTTTCACAACCCTTTGTCAGGAAAGCCAATATTCAAACAAAACAAAGTACAGATATGGAAGCACGCACTTGCCCATCTCCAGGCAGCACTTGGCCAGGAGGAAGCGGCACTGCGCACTAGTCCAGCTATGCGCCTTTAGTAGGTTGTAGGCCCTGTATGGCTTGCTTGAGCGGAAGTAGCAGGTAGCCAGAAGGTAAAGGACATCATCCGTCACAACTAAAGATGGGTAGGGGACAATAGAGGAGATTGAAAAAGTGAGAGAATTAACACCGTTAAGGAAGGAAAGAGGATGGGCATGGATGACTGGAAAAGGAAACCGAGAGATAAATGGAAGAAAAACAAAAGACAAGATACGAATGAGGATTTAAAAAAAACAGGGTGAACGTGAGCAGGAGAGGAGTGCTAAGACTGTTTGATTATTGCTAGCTTATAATAGTGACTTTTGTTAACTGCGGGGGTACCTTCTGCGTAGAGCCTCTCCGCCAGAAACACAGCATCCCGGTACGCATAATGGTTCAATGCGTGCCATATTGCAGCCTTAGGAGATCATACATTCACATTAGGATTTGAAATACCACAATCACAAGAAACAAACAACCTGTACATTTGCATGGCAACAAATGGCATAACATTACCAGGTGCACCATCTTTTCAATTAATCCAACAGCAAACTGTAATGTTGTGGTGATATGGGATACAAAAGGACATTGAAACCTTAAATAAATGGTATCTCAAGGGTCAGATTTAGGATTCGTTCTAATGATCCTAATTAATTCCTTTTGCCTCTTCCAGTTCCTGTGCGGGTGCGACAAGCTTTTGCGCTTCTTCATCAGTCAAAACTTTGTCCGACGTGGTCTTTGCAATCCCAGTGGAATGGGGTTTAGGCCGAAAAAAAAATATTGCTGGTCTCTGGTCAGACCAAAGTTCCAGAATTGAGTGTTTTTTTTTCTTTTTCTTTTCTTTTTGAAAAGCATGGATTGCACATATAAAGGTGTTGTTTTTTGTGTCCTCATGCCTTGCGGTCCTCCTCATCTGCCGTGGCGCCGTCCAGAGAGAAATTAAAGACAGCCAATGGGACTGGTAGGCCTTTTTGTAAATAATGAACACAAGCTTAAGTTATTTTAAAATGTATTTATTATGAAAATCATTGAGTTCTTCAAGCATATTAATTAATGAATGAATGATCGCTTTAAGGCCATTTTCCCCGCTAGAGCAGGGGTTAGCCTTGCGGGCCCCATGACAGTCATGGTTCCCTGTTTGAGGCAATGTTTTTATGGCCGGATGCCCTTCCTGACGCCAACCCTTGGTCGCCTCTTACGATGCACAGGGATACGGTGTACCTATTCTAAACCGGGGTACACACCGTGATCATTCATCCCAGCAAGCTGGTACTCAATTTGCCGACCTCGGAAGGATGACAGGCTGAGTCAACCCCCCTGGCGTTAATTCAGCGATCGATCGGGATTCGAACCCAGGATCCTCGGATCCCAAGCCGGCACCCTAACCGCTAAGCCAACACCAGGCCTCTTCAAGCATATTATAGACTGCTATTTCGTTCTCGTGATCGCCTCGCCGTACCGTTAAACATTCCAATGCGTCGATCGCGTCAACACTGCACATGCGCAAGTGGTCTAACAAGCCGATGGTCTCCCACGATCTCTTCTGCCAGTCCACCGGATTATCACAGACACTTACAACTTCATGACAAACGAGATAGGATCCAGGCCTAACTAACGAGACCACCCGCAGCTCTCTAGGCCTTCTGGTTGCTTCACAAAAACCCGACAAAGAACGTCTTCGTTTCAATAAATTACAATATCCAGCCGATTGGATTCATGACGTCACGGCACACAACACTACTCATATCCTTGGAACGGCTGGTTGGATTTGGACAAACTAAACGTAGTGTTGTAAGGGAGAACCGTGCGCGAACGTCGATACCAATGGCGACCGTCACAGACCCGTATTTCCCGAGATAGCGCGCCGGCGCGGCAACAACAGGCGCGCGCTGTTGTCGGTACCGTTGGAAAAAAAAAAAATTGTTGACGCGCAGGGTCAAAATCGATGCGCGTGCTGACCAGAGACCGGAAATATATTTTTCTCGGCCTTACATGTTCCATATTGATTTCTCTTGGAAGGGTGCCTGTGTGTCAGAGGAGTGCAATGAGGTAGGAAGGCAGTACGCACTGGTTGATCATGGTAATCTTATAGTCGCAACATATCCTTACATTCCCATCAGATTTCATAACTGGTACAATGGGATCCGACCAATTAGCGAATTGGACCAGTTCCATAATGCCTTCACTTTGGAGCCAGCAGAATTCACCATCAACCATCGCCCACAACAAAAGACGCACTTGGTCATAGCTTCAAAAATCTCGAGGATTTTGAATCAAAGTTAATTTAAATTAATTATTTGTCCACAAAGAAAAGAAAATTGCACCGTCAAACAAAGCTCACAAATGTATGATAAAATATACAATTAATTCCAAATACAGATAAAATAATAAACTCGAAGGGCACTCAGTAGAGCGCATACCTCCGCCAGGCTGAAAAGTTCTCGTTTTGTATTCCACCAATAGCCCGGATCTGGATCAGGACCTGAATCAAGATCAATTTGGCTTCTTCTCGTCGCTTCCTCAACTCATCCACCAACATTGTCATAACTTGTCCAGAACTTTTTGAGCTATTGTGCTATTTATCGGTTTTGGCTTGATCTCTGATGGTGAAGAATCAGAAAATATAATCCAGTATCCAGATCCAGACCTTCACCAATATCGAATCAATTTGTCCTTGTCACACACACAAGTCACAACATATCCATATATTGTCGCATATAGTCGTTATGACAATGTTGGTGGATAAGTTGAGGAAGTGACAAGAAGAAGCCAAATTGATCTTGATTCAGGTCCTGATCCAGATCCGGCCTATTGGTGGAATACAAAACGTGCACTTTTCAGCCTGGCGGAGGTATGCGCTCTACTGAGTGCCCTTCGAGTTTATTATTTTATCTGTATTTGGAATTAATTGTATATTTTATCATACATTTGTGAGCTTTGTTTGACAGTGCAATTTTCTTTTCTTTGTGGACAAATAATTAATTTAAATTAACTTTGATTCAAAATCCCCGAGATTTTTGAAGCTATGACCAAGTGCGTCTTTTGTTGTGGGCGATGGTTGATGGTGAATTCTGCTGGCTCCAAAGTGAAGGCATTATGGAACTGGTCCAATTCGCTTATTGGTCGGATCCCATTGTACCAGTTATGAAATCTGATGGGAATGTAAGGATATGTTGCGACTATAATTTGTCCTTGTTACCGGTGTGTACCCCGGTTTAGAATAGGTACACCGTATCCCTGCGTGTCGTAAGAGGCGACTAAAGGGGTTGGCGTCAGGAAGGTCACCCGGCCATAAAAACATTGCCTCAAAAAGAGAACCATGACAATTACGACTACATATGGGCAGGGTACAGCCCGAAGTACCCCGTGGGGGACCCCACTCCCTCTCGTCAAAACTCAAGGTGGGGAACCCGATCGAAGCAAGGGTGGAAATCATTCCATTTATGACGACGAAACGTCTGATGCCCGACGTGGAGATCGGTTTCTGAGATTTGGGACATGGAATGTAGGGACAATGACAGGGAGATCAGGAGAAGTGGAGGAAGTATTGGTGAGCAGAAGAGTGGACATATGTTGTGTGCAGCAGACGAGATGGAAGGGAAGTGGTGTGAGAATGGTGAAGGGTAGGCAGGGACAGAAATACAAGTTTGTGTAGCAAGGGTGCCCGGAGGGCATGCATGGCGTTGGTGTCCTGTTTTCTGAAGAGTTTGTAGACAGTGTGGTGAGTGTGACTAGAGTGAGTGAAAGGTTGATGATGGTGAAAATGATGATTGGAAAGCTCTTGGTGAACATCATCTCGGGATATGCTCTGCAGGTTGGTCGGAGCGATGAAGAGAAGGACAAGTTCTGGTGTGCTATAGAGAAGCTGATGGAAAACGTGAAAGATGAGGAAGTTGTTGTGGTAGGAGGAGACCTAAATGGACATGTGGGAAGGAGTATGGACGGTTTTGAGGGAGTTCATGGGGGTTACGGATATGGTGTGAGAAATGGAGAAGGTGAAAGGATTTTGGAGTTTGCTGATGGAGCTGATTTGTTGATTTGTAATACTCAGTTCCAGAAAGAGGATAATAAGCTTGTTACATACACGTCAGGTGGGTCGACGACAACCGTTGACTACCTGCTGGTGCGTAGGCGAGATAGGGGGCACCTCCGGGACACAAAGGTGATCCCGGGGGAGGAGGCTGTTTCACAGCACCACTTGGTTGTCTGCGACATAAGGATGAAAGGTGCGAGGAGAGCTCGGCGGGTGAAGTGCCAACCGAGAATGAAGGTGTGGAGGTTGAAAGAGGTGACAGTGAGGGAGGCATTCAAAGAGAGGACGAGTATGGTAGAGGATGATGTGGTTGAGCTTGAAAGTAGTTGGATGTCAATGAAAGATAGTCTGTTGGGAGCCGTTGGCGAGGTATGTGGATGGACAAAAGGATCACCGAGGCACTCGGAAACATGGTGCTGGGATGATGAAGTTGGAAAGAAGATTGACGAGAAGAGGAAGAAGTTCAAGGAGTGGCAGAAGGCGAAGGGTATGGGAGCAGAAAAAGCAGAGCATGAAAGTTATAAGGCAGCCAAGAAGGCTGCAAAGAAAGAGGTAGTAAAGGCGCAGGAGGCATGTAGGAAAATGTTCGGAGAACGCTTGGATTCGGAAGAGGGTCAGAGAGCGGTATTCAGGTTTGCAAAGCAGATAGCGAAAGAGAGGTGTGATGTGATGGGGGTGAGTTGCTTGAAGGATGAAGTGGGACAAATCGTTGTGGACCCAGATGGAATTAAAGGAAGATGGAAGAGATATATGGAAATACTGTTGAATGCAGAGAATGAATGGGATGGCAACATAGAGAGTAACCCAGTTTTAGGACCGGCAGAGAAGATAACCGAGAAGGAAGTTGAGGAAGCGATAAAAGCAATGAAGAGTAGAAAAGCGGGAGGGCCGACAGGAGTTGTGGGAGATATGTTGAAGGCAGCGGGAAATTGGGATGTGAAGAGAATGACAGAGATCTGCAAACTGGTGGTGAAAGAAGACCGCATTCCAGTGGATTGGGAACTGAGTACCCTCGTCCCTCTATACAAGGGGAAAGGTGACCCTCTGGACTGTGGCTCGTACCGAGCGATAAAGTCATTGGAGCATGGAATGAAGGTATTGGAAAGGGTGTTGGAGAGGAGAACAAGGAAGAAAGTGAAGATTGACGAAATGCAGTTTGGATTTATGCCAGGAAGAGGAACGACAGACGCGCTTTTTATTGTGAGGCAGTTGCAGGAGAAGTATATGGAGAAGAGGAAGAAGTTGTTTCTTGGGTTTGTTGATCTGGAGAAAGCATTCGATAGGGTTCCACGTGAAGTAGTGACATGGGCATTGAGGAAGTGGAGTTCTCGGAGTGGAGGAATGGTTGATCAGAGTAGTGATGGCAATGTACAAAAGAGCGCGCACAGCTGTAAGGACGAAGGACGGGAACAGTGGTGAGTTTGAGGTGAAGGTGGGAGTGCATCAGGGGTCGGTACTAAGTCCACTACTATTTGTAGCTGTGATGGAGGTGCTGGCTCAGAACGTAAAGGAGGGTTTACCGTGGGAGTTGTTGTATGCAGATGATCTGGTGTTGATTGCAGAAAGTATTGATGGACTGAAGGAGAAGATGAACAAGTGGAAGGAATGTATGGAGAGAAAAGGTCTGAAGGTGAATATCGGAAAAACGAAGGTGATGGCAAGTGGTAAAGCATGTGGTGAGGTGGAAAGAACTGGGAAGTGGCCATGTGCTGTGTGCAGGAAGGGTGTCGGAGTGAATTCCATTCAATGTACAATGTGCGCTGAGTGGGTTCATCAAAAATGTAGTGGTTTGAGAGGGTCATTAACCAGTGTGGCAGCTACATTCAAGTGTAAGGTGTGCACAGAGGGAGCCGAGGATGGAAGAAATGTTGAGTTGTATCTTGGAGATGGCGTGAAGCTGGAAGGTGTGAAAACATTTTGCTACCTTGGAGACATGCTGAATGGAGAAGGTGGATCAGACTCGGCAACAGTTGCTCGAGTGAGATGTGCATGGAAGAAGTTTCGGGAACTGAGTGGCGTGCTGACGAGGAGGGGAGTGTCGTTGAAGCTGAAGGGAAAGGTGTATGCTGCATGTGTGAGAAGTGTTATGATTTATGGGAGCGAGACATGGGTAATGAATGTAGAGCAGCAACGAAGGCTGGAAAGGGTGGAAATGCAAATGGTTCGGTGGATGTGTGGAGTATCGTTGAGAGAGAGGAAGACAAATGATGAATTGCGAAAGATGATGGGAATACAGCCTGTGATTGATGCTGTGAAGAGGAACAGGTTGAGATGGTTTGGTCATGTGTTGAGGAAGGATGAAAGTGACTGGTTGAGAAGAGTGATGGAAATGAATGTAGAAGGAAGTAGAGGACGGGGAAGACCGAGAAAGACTTGGCTAAAGATGGTCGAAGAAGAAATGCGGGCAAAGGGGTTAACAAGGGGAGATGCAGAAAATAGGGCAAAATGGAGAACATTGTCATGAGGACCGCAAGGCTAACCCCCGCTCTTGCAGGGAAAATGGCCTTAAAATGCCTGTTGTTGTTGTTTGTACACACACAGCCTCTCCAACAAGTTTCATCTGAATCTGTCCACAACTTTTTGAGATGTCCTGCTCATAGACAGACAGATAAACAGACAAATGGGTGAAAACATAATCTCTGTCCACCTTCGGGAGCGTAAGTAATAACAACAGCACAAGAAAACACCACCATCAAACTCAGCATTGCACAGAGGGCATAATTCAACAGACAACTACAGTATTAATTAGAACGGCACTCGGTAGAGCGCATACCTCCGGCCAGGCTGAACTTTGTTTTGTATCCCAATGATAGGCCGGATCTGGATTCGGACGTGAATCAAAATCTAATCGGCTTGTTCTTGTCACATAACGAATTCATTCACCTCGTTTAGTCATAAGTCATCCATAACTTTTAAAAATATCATGTTATATATCGCTTTTCGCCCGATCCCTCAATCGTGAAGAAACACTCAATAATTAAATAATTCTCGCACCCGAATCCATATTCCGATCTTCACCAAAATGGAATCGCTTAGTCCTCGTCAGACACCCAACTTCTTCACCAAGTATCGTCCAAATTCGTCCATACTTTTTGAGATATCCTGCTATATATCGTTTTTGGCCCTGTCTCCCAATGGAGGAGATACACTTAAAAAGAAACACTTAAAAAATTCGACGAGCCCAATCCAGATCCTGATCTTCACCAAAATCTAATCATTTTGTCCTTGTCACATACGCTACCTCTCCGCCAAATTTTGTCCACATCCATCCATAACTTTTTGAGATATCCTGCTATGTATCGTTTTTGGTCCTATCTTAGTCCAGTCAATCTACGCCATTTTGGGGTCGAACCCACCACAAATTGCAATAGTAATGAAACATGCATTTTTCAATGTCAAATTTAGTGGAGAATGACATACTAAAAGTCAAGGAGAATCGGAGCATTGGAACATTTCCAATTTTTGCAATCTTTAAGAGAAGGTTTTAAGCGAAAATCTGCATAAAATTTTCAGACCAAAAACTGTTTCCGTGCTAAATCCTTATGAGATCCTGCAATTTTATGTCCCTGAGGCCTGCAATGTAATGGCTTTATGTGAACAAGTTCATATCGTACTATATATACAAAAAAAATCGTTAAATAATATTGAAAATAATATTGAAAAAAATATATATATATTGAAAAAAAAAAAAAGTGTTTTATTTAATAATTGAATGAACTGCGATTCAAGCACCAACCTAAGAGCTTATTCTTCTTCTGGATCACTTTCTGGTTCTGACAAGGTCACATTAGAACAGTGAAGTCCTTTGCATTCACTGCATGCGTAAGAGCATTCCAGGCTGTACTTGCGACAGCTGCATCGTAGGGTGCTGCAGTCTGTTTTGCAGCCACAGTGGATGGCATCTAGAAGGTAATCTGGAGCAGGCTTCATCTCGGTCATCACGGGAACCATTCTCTCGTCACGGATAGCCCATCCCCAACCATTGGCATCCATGGCAACTCCTTGCCACTGCTGAACCTGAACATACACCCGTAGGCAATGTTGCTTTGCAGATGCTGATTGATGTAGGGGGCAGGGTACGAGGCTCAACTCTGACAGTGCTTGTTGAAACCTTCTGGTGGAAGCGTTGAAGCCTCAGCATGTCCAGTGTTTCCCCGGGCTGGGCATTATACAAGCAAACCAGGGCATTCTCTCCAGCTGTCATGACATCCTCTTTTGACGCTCCAGGAGTGTTGAAGTTTGCCAAAAGCTCGGAGAAATACGCACTGGAGTTCAGCTTCTTCAAGGCTGTTGATTTGCCAATCGAGTAAATTCTTGACGTGGTATCACAACCCAGGAGTCCATGTGCAACAAGAAGCTTGTCACAAACATTGCGTCCAAGTGACTTTTGCACTTGCTCGATATTCCAACATCTTGCTTGCCTCCTTGACGTCAGCTTAGGCTCAGGTCGGAAGAACAGGTTGTGAGATGTGGGCCCTGCACGACTGCAAAGGAGAACAAGAAGATCGGTGTCGTCGCCAACTATCACGGTGTCCTTGGTGTTTGCACATGCAATGGCTGTCTCCACTATGAGAACATCTGCATCTGCCCTGGCATGATGAACAGCGTTGTGCCGCCGTTGAAGGTCATCACTCAGTAGATTGATGAAACGTTGTTTATTTGTTTGGTTGGCAAGGAAGTCATCTTTCTTCATAGTACATACCATGTCCGTTGTGAAGTTGACAAGGGGACTGCTGTGAGATCGAAAGCGCCTGCTGTGCGCTACATCTTTGGTGGAGGGTGCGCTCACATATCCATCGAACACTATGACAGCGTTACCATACCTGTCTCCAACATATCGCACGTAGTGACTGGCGATTCCTCCATATGTCTCGCCAGAATTCCAAGGAATTCTGTGTAGCAATGCCCCACCATCCAGAACATATTGCACATTCTGTGGCAGCACTGTGTTGCGAACGTCAAGGGGGAGTTGTTTCCAAATGGCTTCGGCTAGCGCTGGCTTGTCGGCCTCAAGCAGGATATCAGTGGTCTTAAACAGTGCTGGTGGGAAACTGCTTAGTTCGTACTTGAAGACATCTTGAGGTCATCACAGCGTGATCCTGCCGTACTCAGACGTTGGAACAACAGTTGTGGATCTATCAGAACGGATTGTCTGCCAGTTTTCAATGATGAACGTGTGTCAAGAGTCACAACCTGATCTTTCTTCTTGAACGTGTGATCAAGAACCTTTTTGTCAAGCATTCCATCTAAGATCTTCCTGCCGACTGACGCTGCTTGGTCAGCATTGACCGAATCTCCAGCTGTGATGCCAGTGTCAATGCTTTGCAGAGTTGGATCGTTTCCAAAGGGATCCTTTGATGACAGGTAGCGAATAAGTTTGTGCGTGTCATCTGTGTCCCGTCCTTGTCGAGCTGCGCTTTGTTTATCTGGTTGGTATGATTTTTGGTTGGTACGAGGGCAAATAGAAAATTGGTATGATTTTTCAGAACACAAAGACAGGACGCATCAGTTCGGGCAGTTGAGGCGAGGCGAGGCAGGGATTATCTGGTTGAGGCTTCTGATTGGTTCTCAGCTGGATTGCACTATAGGCTATTCCGAATCTTTTGATACCACACTTTTTGAGATTGGTTATATAAAAGCGACCGTATCCAAGGTCCAAAGTCGTTGCTATGGAGATCATTGTTCGTGTAATTAAATTTTATTCACCTAATTAGGCTTTGTTCACCTAATTAGACTAGAGTAAAATCTAATTTGATATAAGAATATGATAGACCATTATATTAGCTTTCAAAATTCATTGATATGTATATTTTCGAAAAAATTCAATTTTATTGGGATAAAGCTACCTTAAATGTCAATTATCTCAATATATACACAAAGAATTAAGTTAAGCACCCCCCCGTTTTTTTACAACCTCGCACATTACAAGTTTGTTGTCGTCAAAACAGTGTAATATACCCATGATATTGCTATATATTTCTGGAGAAGTGATATTATGGTCACATAAAAACATAACAATCATGCCGTTTTCAATATTTTATTCTGAATAATTTAAGGTGAAATTTTTTGGGAATTTTAGGCATATTTTCACCTCAATTTAAGTATGGAGCTATAGGTCCATCACGGACAGTGTGGATGACGTTTATGTTTTCTAACGTACAGTCATTGTTCTGAGAAGACCTCTAGCGATCTTTGCGTCAATAACGTGTGTAGGACCCACGTGATCGGATGGAGCAAGGTGCTGTGACAACCATCCCCTGGCCTGCGTACAGTCCTGACCTGAACCCCCTCGAGCACGTTTGGGACATGTTGGGACGACAAATTGCGAAGATGGTCCCTCCAATAGCCAATCTGGATGAATTGGAACGTGCATTACATCGGGAATGGAACAACCTGCCACAGCAACGCATACGACGGCTTACAGGGTCTATGAGACGTAGGGTTGAGTCAGTGATCCGATCACGTGGGTCCTACACACGTTATTGACGCAAAGATCGCTAGAGGTCTTCTCAGAACAATGACTGTACGTTAGAAAACATAAACGTCATCCACACTGTCCGTGATGGACCTATAGCTCCATACTTAAATTGAGGTGAAAATATGCCTAAAATTCCCAAAAAATTTCACCTTAAATTATTCAGAATAAAATATTGAAAACGGCATGATTGTTATGTTTTTATGTGACCATAATATCACTTCTCCAGAAAATATAGCAATAACATGGGTATATTACACTGTTTTGACGACAACAAACTTGTAATGTGCGAGGTTGTAAAAAAACGGGGGGGTGCTTAACTTAATTCTTTGTGTATATATACCTTTACA
The DNA here is from genome assembly GCF_964187855.1 of Myxine glutinosa. NCBI lineage: Eukaryota > Metazoa > Chordata > Myxini > Myxiniformes > Myxinidae > Myxine > Myxine glutinosa. The sequence continues at coordinate 15,618,266 of NC_136266.1, forward strand.
TGTCAAATGTATTGTAAAACCAGGGCATAAGGCATGTCTTACACTCTTAAACACTTACATTTCTGACATCTTTTGAGAATGTGAACGAAATAACAAATTAAGTGCATTATTTTGTGCCATTTTTATTAGCTTATTTTCGTGCATAACTGTCAAAAAGTGGTTGCTCGAAATGAATGTGTTCCAATGCCTCGTTATTCCTTGACTTTTACTATGTTATTACATGGGTCAAAAGAAGCAAAAATGCCAAGTTTCATTACTATTGCAATTTGTGGTGGGTATATTCGTAAAATGACCGGCCTATCTCCCAATAGTGAAGAATCACTTAAAAAAATTATACTCGCCGGATCCGGATCTTCACCAAAATCTAATAATTTCGTCCGAATCCATCCACAACTTTTTGAGATATCTTGTTCACAGACACACAAACAGACAGACAGACAGATAGGGGTGAAAACACCTCCATCCACCTTTGGTGGCAGAGGTAATAAAAAGACATTAAAAAAAGATGTAAAAACAGGCATTTAAACTTTAAAAATGTTACGTTTATAGAATTCACAATAATGCATACAAAGAAAAACAAAGTTATTGTCCAAGCGACCTAGCGCCTTCCACCCACTACCACAACGGCAACTATCAGGGATGCCTCTTTGGAGTGGTTGTGCCACCCAATGCAAGTCGGGGGCCAAATCTTCCCTGCTGCCCAGATTTGTCAGGGCAGTATGGTCACTGTCAAAATCCCAGTGGGCCGGCTCTACTCGTCGCCGTGTCTCCCTGCCCGTCTCTCCTTCCTTTCTTCCTTTCTCTCTCTCTTTTTTTTTTTTCCTCTTTTGTCTCTCTCTCTTTTGTCTCTCTCTCTTTTGTCTCTCTCTCTTTTGTCTCTCTCTCTTTTGTCTCTCTCTCTTTTGTCTCTCTCTCTTTTGTCTCTCTCTCTCTCTCTCTCTCTCTCTCTCTCTCTCTCTCTCTCTCTCTCTCTCTCTCTCTCTCTCTCTCTCTCTCTCTCTCTCTCTCTCTCTCATCTCTCCATCTCCATCTCACCCTTGTTGCTCAGGTGTCAGTGGGATACAAAACATAAAAACGTTCAGCCTGGCGGAGGTATGCGCTCAACAGAGTGTCGTTCTCGTTTTGATTTGCATGACTGTTCAAGTTTGCTTAAGTTTATTTATCTGATCTTCGGTCATTTGTCTTCGTTCATTTGTCTCCAAAATGGAGAAGATTGTCATTGGGGACCGCAAGGCCAACCAACCCCCGCTCTAGCAGGGAAAATGGCCTTAAAATGCATGTTGTTGTTGTTGTTGTTGTTGTTGGTCATTTGTCTTTTCCCTATGATTTTCACTTTCCTCCCAATCCCACACAGTCCTCTTGATTCTTAACCCCTACTCTCTCTTGTTCCGACGAAGGATTAACACTGGAAACGTCAAATTCTTGCTTTCTCCAACAGGTAGCATACCTCAATGAACGACCTGTTGATTTCGCCCGTTGTTCTATTTATCTGTCAACACAGATCAAAACTTCGCCAGCAACACTAGTTCTACAATGATGTCGTTCGTCTCAAAACAATGGAGGAGTCGTTCCGACTACAGAGCCAACAAATCTGATACAACAGCAGCCAAATGATTGGTGGGCAAATAACAGTTTTTGTCAAAGATTTGTACAGTATTTGTTAAACGCTCAAAGGACAAACAACCAACTAAAATCCAACAATCATGCGGTCTGGACATGCGACTTGGTGGAACTGACGTCAGCGCACATTCGCTGAAACCATCAGATGAACTCAGTCAATGTACCTCGTACCTGCACAGGTTCCTGTAGCACCGTCATGACGTCTAGACGCTCCTGGGAGGTTGAGAATAGGAAGTGTAGTTGCGTCAGTTGCAAATTAGTGTCACGAACTCTGTAAGACATGAATGGGGTATGAGTTAGGGTATCTTGGTATTAAACATAGGGATGCTAGGGACAGAGATTGCTTGTGCCCCCCAATGCAAGTCGGGGGCCAAATCTTCCCTGCTGCCCAGATTCGTCAAGGCAGAATGGTCACTGTCAAAGTGCCGATCGGTCCCAGTGGACCGGCTCAACTAATCTCACTCTCACACTCTCTGTCTCTGTCCCTCTCTCCCTCCATCCATCCATCTCTCTCCATCTACACCTCCATCTACACCTCCATCTACACCTCCATCTACACCTCCATCTCCATCTACACCTCCATCTCAATCTCCATCTACACCTACACCTCCCCCTCCCTCCATACATCCATCTCTCCCTCCCTCCCTCAGTCTCAATTTGCCAAAGGGAGGGGTTGGAGTAATGACAACCAGGGCTGAAAGTTGCAACTTGGGAGTGATTGGAGTGGGGGTGGAAGTAGAGGGGGCGAAGGGAGGGGTTGGAGTAACGACAACCGGGGTTGAAAGTTCAAACTTGGGACGGTGATGGGGATGGAGGAAGAGGGGACTGTGTTGGGATTGGAGTAAAGACAACTGGGGCTGAAAGTTGCAACTTGGGACAGTGATTGGAGTGGGGATGGAAGTAGAGGGGGTGGAAGTAGAGGGGGCGAAGGGAGGGGTTGGAGTAACGACAACCGGGGCTGAAAGTTCAAACTTGGGACAGTGATGGGGATGGGGATGGAGGAAGAGGGGGCTGTATGGGGGTATTTAGTTAGGGGTTGTGTTGGGGAGGGGGTTATCGGAGCGTCTAAACTCGGACTTGGTTGGGAGGCATGATTGACGAGAGGGCTTTATATCATATGATATATCCGGATCGAAACCGGTGAAGCAACGGCAGAGGCGGAATTGCAAGTTAAATAAGCAAAACATGCAAAACAACCGGCGAAGCGATGCAGCCGAATGCTGTCCGTAAAGATTAAGGTTGCGATAACGTTCATATCACAAGCCAGGTTTGCTCCTCGATGACGTCTCATTCGTACTGACCGGAGTTCACAACGACATTCCGAGCATCGGCCTTCAAAGGACCCCATAAAGGGTACGTCCCAAGATATGCCGGGAAGGATAATACAGAGATATATCCTCAATTTTCCTGTTTTACTCTTTCATTCAGACAAATATAGATTCTGATGAAGTCGTGCATTTTTTTTAATTTGGAAATCGACGAAAACGGTACACCAGTTACTGACACAGGTGAGGATAGAACACTAATTTGTTCTTCCTCTTATAAAAATTATTAAAGAATTATAATTGGCGTTAACAATCCTGGGGAAAAACACACGTTAGTGAGGAAATACACAATATATTATCAGATTATGGATGACATGACTGCACGAACTTCCTCGTCATGGCCGACACACCCGGCAATAGAATATAGAAACAACGTTTAACTTCTTGTTAATTGAAAACTATGCTCGCCAAGGCGATGAATACATAAATATGTAAACGATTATTAAAAGGAAAACCTTAGCTCATGCTTATCTGTTATTTTGTTCTTCGTAACAATTGTATAATAATAATAATAAACAGAAAAGCAAAAGTTTCATTGGTGTCATGTTACTATAGGTTAATTCCCGCCATTGCCATTCTTGGGGTGTGTTCCATAATAGCAATCAGCTTGGATGGTCCCTGACCATTCTTGGGGTGTGCTCCATAATATTAATCAGCTTGGATGGCGCTCGCCAAGTGGTTTAAGCACTCCAGCAAGCTGCAAGCATTTCATTGGCACGTTTGATATGCAAGTATGCAACGGTTGGCTTGGCAAGCGACAGCAAATTGATTGGTAAATGGTAATGGACCACACTCCCGCTTTGATTCCATTTGTTATTGTACTCGTGTGAGTCGTGTCACAATGCAATAATTATATATATAAATATATATGAGAGCCAGATTCCAGATGAAGACCAAATGGCCGAATAGGAATACGACTGCACCATATCCACCAAATACAATAGAATACCCCATGGAGGTTATATTGCAAATGTACCACACGAAGGGCTCTTACTTTCCGGAATACCAGATATTTATCATGTCCGCAACATAAATGCAAACCGGTGAGCCAACTTCAGTACGTGAAGAAGCGCGCCCTTCACGCCACTCTGAATACGTAACGTATTCCCTCCTTTGGTTTATATGCAGTGTTTAGCAGCCATGGCAATGTAGCTTGAATCAGAAGTTTACATAAAATATTTTCTTTTTCTGATCGTGCAAAATGTATTGTCAATTTTCCACATAGTTATTGACGTACATTGTGAATTTAGATTTTAAGCGCAAATGCATCTTGAGAAAAATCTAGAAATTAAATTTCGTTGTTTGGGCCGTTTGGCAGTTGGCACGTTGTCGTTGTTGAATTAATTGGTGCTGTGGTAGACTGATAGTCTAAGATTTAGGCCTTGCACTTGGTGCCGTGTGTGTTCAAGAGGTCGCAATGGCTGTGACAGAAATGTTCATGACCATATACAGAAACCTGGCCGAGGAGCAAGACGTTAGAGAGGTCTGACTTGACTGCGCTTCAGTTCTCTTGAGTCTTAACCCTGTGTTTGCGTAAAATATAATTTACCTCAAGTGCAGCTGCACATATTGACTATGGTGCATACTGTCCTAAAGTCGCCTCTGTCTTGTATTATGCTATTTATTGTATTGGATATCTTTCACTGGTGATTTTAAATATATTTTTAAAAGCTTTTTATCTTGTCGCGTGGTCAACGGAGTGATTCAAATATTCAATTCAGTGCGTCCCGCGCGACGCTCTCGCCACGTGATCCGACTGAACCGCGAGCACATTACAGGTCAATGACCATTACAGGTCATTTATACAGATTACAGGTCATGTTAATACAGATTACAGGTCATGTTTATACAGATTACAGGTCATGTTTATACAGATTAGAGATCATGTTTATACAGATTACAGGTCATGTTTATACAGATTACAGGTCATGTTTATACAGATTACAGGTCATGTTTATACAGATTACAGGTCATGTTTATACAGATTACAGGTCATGTTTATACAGATTACAGGTCATGTTTATACAGATTACAGGTCATGTTTATACAGATTACAGGTCATGTTAATACAGATTACAGGTCATGTTTATACAGATTACAGGTCATGTTTATACAGATTACAGGTCATGTTTATACAGATTACAGGTCATGTTTATACAGATTACAGGTCATGTTTATACAGAATACAGGTCATGTTTATACAGATTACAGGTCATGTTTATACAGATTACAGGTCATGTTAATACAGATTACAGGTCATGTTTATGCAGATTACAGGTCATGTTTATACAGATTAGAGATCATGTTTATACAGATTACAGGTCATGTTTATACAGATTACAGGTCATGTTTATACAGATTACAGGTCATGTTTATACAGATTACAGGTCATGTTTATACAGATTACAGGTCATGTTTATACAGATTAGAGGTCATGTTTATACAGATTACAGGTCATGTTTATACAGATTACAGGTCATGTTTATACAGATTAGAGATCATGTTTATATAGATAAGAGATCATGTTTATACAGATTAGAGATCATGTTTATACAGATTAGAGATCATGTTTATACAGATTAGAGATCATGTTTATACAGATTACAGGTCATGTTAATACAGATTACAGTTCATGTTTATACAGATTACAGGTCATGTTTATACAGATTACAGGTCATGTTTATACAGATTACAGGTCATGTTTATACAGATTACAGGTCATGTTTATACAGATTACAGGTCATGTTTATACAGATTACAGGTCATGTTTATACAGATTACAGGTCATGTTTATACAGATTACAGGTCATGTTTATACAGATTACAGGTCATGTTAATACAGATTACAGGTCATGTTTATACAGATTAGAGGTCATGTTTATACAGATTACAGGTCATGTTAATACAGATTACAGGTCATGTTAATACAGATTACAGGTCATGTTTATACAGATTAGAGATCATGTTTATACAGATTACAGGTCATGTTAATACAGATTACAGGTCATGTTTATACAGATTACAGGTCATGTTTATACAGATTACAGGTCATGTTTATACAGATTACAGGTCATGTTTATACAGATTAGAGATCTTGTTTATACAGATTACAGGTCATGTTTATACAGATTACAGGTCATTTTAATACAGATTACAGGTCATGTTTATAAAGATTACAGGTCATGTTTATACAGATTACAGGTCATGTTTATACAGATTACAGGTCATGTTTATACAGATTACAGGTCATGTTTATACAGATTAGAGATCTTGTTTATACAGATTACAGGTCATGTTTATACAGATTACAGGTCATTTTAATACAGATTACAGGTCATGTTTATAAAGATTACAGGTCATGTTTATACAGATTACAGGTCATGTTTATACAGATTACAGGTCATGTTTATACAGATTACAGGTCATGTTTATACAGATTACAGATCATGTTTATACAGATTAGAGATCATGTTTATACAGATTACAGGTCATGTTAATACAGATTACAGGTCATGTTAATACAGATTACAGGTCATGTTAATACAGATTACAGGTCATGTTTATACAGATTACAGGTCATGTTTATACAGATAACAGATCATGTTTATACAGATTAGAGATCATGTCTATACAGATTACAGGTCATGTTTATACAGATTAGAGATCATGTTTATACAGATTACAGGTCATGTTTATATAGCTTACAGATCATGTTTATACAGATTAGAGATCATGTTTATACAGATTAGAGATCATGTTTATACAGATTAGAGATCATGTTTATACAGATTAGAGATCATGTTTATATAGATTAGAGATCATGTCTATACAGATTACAGGTCATGTTTATACAGATTACAGGTCATGTTTATACAGATTAGAGGTCATGTTTATACAGATTAGAGATCATGTTTATACAGATTAGAGATCATGTTTATACAGATTACAGGTCATGTTTATACAGATTACAGGTCATGTTTATACAGATTAGAGGTCATGTTTATACAGATTAGAGATCATGTTTATACAGATTAGAGATCATGTTTATACAGATTACAGGTCATGTTTATACAGATTACAGGTCATGTTTATACAGATTACAGGTCATGTTTATACAGATTAGAGATCATGTTTATACAGATTAGAGATCATGTCTATATAGATTAGAGATCATGTCTATACAGATTACAGGTCATGTTTATACAGATTAGAGATCATGTTTATACAGATTAGAGATCATGTTTATACAGATTAGAGATCATGTTTATACAGATTAGAGATCATGTTTATACAGATTAGAGATCATGTTTATACAGATTAGAGATCATGTTTATACAGATTAGAGATCATGTTTATACAGCTTAGAGATCATGTTTATACAGATTAGAGATCATGTTTATACAGATTAGATATCATGTTTATACAGATTAGAGATCATGTTTATACAGATTAGAGATCATGTTTATACAGATTAGAGATCATGTTTATACAGATTAGAGATCATGTTTATACAGATTAGAGATCATGTTTATACAGATTGGAGATCATGTTTATACAGATTGGAGATCATGTTTATACAGATTGGAGATCATGTTTATACAGATTGGAGATCATGTTTATACAGATTAGAGATCATGTTTATACAGATTAGAGATCATGTTTATACAGATTAGAGATCATGTTTATACAGATTAGAGATCATGTTTATACAGATTAGAGATCATGTTTATACAGATTAGAGATCATGTTTATACAGATTAGAGATCATGTTTATACAGATTAGAGATCATGTTTATACAGATTATAGATCATGTTTATACAGATTAGAGATCATGTTTATACAGATTAGAGATCATGTTTATACAGATTAGAGATCATGTTTATACAGATTAGAGATCATGTTTATACAGATTAGAGATCATGTTTTTACAGATTAGAAGTCATGTTTTTACAGATTAGAAGTCATGTTTATACAGATTCGAGATCATGTTTATACAGATTAGAGATCATGTTTATACAGATTAGAGATCATGTTTATACAGATTAGAGATCATGTTTATACAGATTAGAGATCATGTTTATACAGATTAGAAGTCATGTTTATACAGATTAGAAGTCATGTTTATACAGATTAGAAGTCATGTTTATACAGATTAGAAGTCATGTTTATACAGATTAGAAGTCATGTTTATACAGATTAGAAGTCATGTTTATACAGATTAGAAGTCATGTTTATACAGATTAGAAGTCATGTTTATACAGATTAGAAGTCATGTTTATACAGATTAGAAGTCATGTTTATACAGATTAGAAGTCATGTTTATACAGATTAGAAGTCATGTTTATACAGATTAGAAGTCATGTTTATACAGATTAGAAGTCATGTTTATACAGATTAGAAGTCATGTTTATACAGATTAGAAGTCATGTTTATACAGATTAGAGATCATGTTTATACAGATTAGAAGTCATGTTTATACAGATTAGAAGTCATGTTTATACAGATTAGAAGTCATGTTTATACAGATTAGAAGTCATGTTTATACAGATTAGAAGTCATGTTTATACAGATTAGAAGTCATGTTTATACAGATTAGAAGTCATGTTTATACAGATTAGAAGTCATGTTTATACAGATTAGAGATCATGTTTATACAGATTAGAAGTCATGTTTATACAGATTAGAAGTCATGTTTATACAGATTAGAAGTCATGTTTATACAGATTAGAAGTCATGTTTATACAGATTAGAAGTCATGTTTATACAGATTAGAAGTCATGTTTATACAGATTAGAAGTCATGTTTATACAGATTAGAGATCATGTTTATACAGATTAGAAGTCATGTTTATACAGATTAGAAGTCATGTTTATACAGATTAGAAGTCGTGTTTATACAGATTAGAAGTCATGTTTATACAGATTAGAAGTCATGTTTATACAGATTAGAAGTCATGTTTATACAGATTAGAAGTCATGTTTATACAGATTAGAAGTCATGTTTATACAGATTAGAAGTCATGTTTTTACAGATTAGAAGTCATGTTTATACAGATTAGAAGTCATGTTTATACAGATTAGAAGTCATGTTTATACAGATTAGAAGTCATGTTTATACAGATTAGAAGTCATGTTTATACAGATTACAGGTCATGTTAATACAGATTACAGGTCATGTTAATGCAGATTACAGGTCATGTTTATACCGATTACAGGTCATGTTTATACAGATTACAGGTCATGTTAATACAGATTACAGGTCATGTTAATACAGATTACAGGTCATGTTAATACAGATTACAGGTCATGTTTATACAGATTACAGGTCATGTTTATACAGATTACAGGTCATGTTTATACAGATTACAGGTCATGTTTATACAGATTACAGGTCATGTTTATACAGATTACAGGTCATGTTAATACAGATTAGAAGTCATGTTAATACAGATTAGAAGTCATGTTTATACAGATTAGAAGTCATGTTTATACAGATTAGAAGTCATGTTTATACAGATTAGAAGTCATGTTTATACAGATTAGAAGTCATGTTTATACAGATTAGAAGTCATGTTTATACAGATTAGAAGTCATGTTTATACAGATTAGAAGTCATGTTTTTACAGATTAGAAGTCATGTTTTTACAGATTAGAAGTCATGTTTTTACAGATTAGATTATTTTTGGCTGAGGGAATGGCTGTGCTGCTTCTGCCACACCCCCTGTAGGTTAGGGCAGGAATTTTTGTAACATTTTAAACCATTAATGAGCGCAGATTTTTGATGCGGTCAATACACCTTCGTTAGGTATCAGATATGAACATGTGGCCCAGTTTCATGAAAATCATCTTTGGTTCAAGTGATAATGACTGAAGTGTTTGCAGACTCACTCACTGACTTACGTCGGCTTTGCTCGATCGCATAAACTCACTGGCCTAAAGTCCAGGTGAGCTTCAATGGATCAACTTCTTTGTTGAACAGAAAGCTTCTTGTCCGTGTTTGATGTGCTCAGAGACCGTCGTGTGGTTCAAGGAGTACAATCGCAAGAGACGTTATTACGACTCGACGCATGCTACCTACAACAAACAACCTTCGGGAGCAAGCATGGAAAGAAGAGATACAGAAATTTAAAAGGAAGTTACTTGGGCAGCAGATGCTGTTCAAGAAAATGAAGAAAGATGCTGACAAGATTGTCCGATTGAGTTACGTTCTGTGTCACAAACTGGTTGGATTTTCAAAACCATACCCCGATAGTCAGTTTATGAAGGATTGTATCATTGGCATTATGATAATATTCTGCCGGAGGAGTCAATGATGACTTCAGTGTCATCAAGGAACTACTAACGCTTCAATCACTGAAAGGGACGATGACTGGAGATCTTTTCTCAGAGGTGAAATTTGCATTCGAGCACAAGTGGGAGAAATTGAGTGGCATGTCATCTGATGGGGTGTACGCGATGATAGGCTCTAACACCGGCCTAGTTGTGCAGATTAAAGCAGAAAACACTGATCGTGGCTTGGATCCTGTAGAACTGACCGTCTTCCACCGTTTTAAACGCCAGGAAAACCACTACGCCAAGCATGTTAACGGCCCAGTCGTTACCTGCGTCCTCAACCAGCCTGAGCATCATCTCTGCACCATTTCATGTTGATGTTGAAGGCCCTCCAGCTTGGCTGCAGATGGAGCTGATCAAACTACAAGAGGATCTTGATCTGAGGTTGAAGCTCCAAGATGCACTTTTGGAAGAAATTTTTCATGTTTCTCTCCATATATTATCTGCTTGTGTGCTGAGGTTGAGTAAAATATCATTGGTGCCTCTTGAATTGTGAGTGTCCATTGTACATACCCCACCTGTTCATGTTCCGAGGTAACGTTATTTGGCACGTTATTTTGATGTGTGGGGGTCCTTGGGAATGCGGCTACAGCCACATACCAAAATGTTAGTGTGGCCCGTGACTCAGATAAGGATGCCCATGCCTACATTCGCAGATATGGCCATTTCACAACCCGATTCACCAGTCATCTAATAGTACAGACCACCCTATCTCATCAGTTGTGTGATATTACAGTCTTTCTCTCATTACTGATGCCACCAACGTTGGAGGTTATGAATTCACCCCCTGTCTGTGAGCAGGATATCTCAAAAAGTTATAGACGGATTCAGAAGAAACTTTGTGGACAGGCTGGGTGTGTGACAAGGTTAAATTGATTCAAGTTTAGTGAAGATCCAGATCCGATAATTTTTTTAATGTATCAATTGATTCTTCACCATTGATAGGACCAAAAATGACACATAGCATCGTATTTCAAAAACTTTTGGACATATGACAAAACTTGGTGGATGGGTTAGGTAGGTGACAGGAACAAGCCAATTAGATTTTGGTTCAGGTCCAAATTCAGATCTGACCTATCGGTGGGAAACAAAATGTAAACTGTTCAGCCTGGCGGAGGTATGCTCTCCATTGGGTGCCGTTCCAGATCCTCTTGTGATGCAGCCAACTGCCGCCCGTCTTACCCCATTTTCCTCTTTCTTTTCCACCCTCTCTCCCTCTTAGGAGATCCGTAAGGCAGTCCAACTTCTGGAGCAGACAGCACGTGAGATACTCACGCTGATGCAAAGTGTGCACCAGTGTTCGGGCCTCCAGGACAGTAAGAAATATATTTAAGGAAATGTGTTGTGTATATTAAACGCATAGTGTTATTATGAGCCGCTTGCTTACAAGATGATTTTAATGTTATTCACACTGAGTGTTATATCGTCACTAACGTAGTTTTGTTGATTAAAAGTGCATTTATTTTTTATTTTTTATTTTTTGTATACAAGATCGAGGCTCGTGAAAGAGCTAACAAGAGCTAATGAAAGAGCTAATTTCATCGATGAAATACTGATCGATGTCTTCATTGATGTGCACTATAAACATGGAGGCCTGTTTACGTGCTGGCATGGAGTGTGACGTGCAACAGTGAGGTCTGTTACGCACGGAGGGGGCAGGGCGAGTAGTAATGAGCACAATACTTTGTAATCTTGCTTGTTTTGTCCAAATCTGTCCACAACATTTTGAGATATCTTGTGCTATCTCTATATATATATATATATATATATATATATATATATATATATATATATATATATATATATATATATATATAGTTTTTGGCTCTATCTCTTATTGGTGAAGAATCATTTGCAAAATTAAAAACAATTCGTATCCAGATCTTCACCAAAATCGAATCAATTCTTCCTTGTCATACACCCAACCTGTCCATGAAGATTTGTTCAAATCTGTCCACAACCTTTTGAGATATCCTGTTCACAGACAGACAAACAAACAGACGGACAGGGGGTGAAAACATAACCACTGCCCACCTTTGGTGATGGAGGAAATGAGAGTAGTTTTAACATCCTGTAGCTGGACTTGCCCCACCCTTTGTTGTGCATATCCATGGTACAGACGACCATCATGGAGGGTATATATATATACAGACTTGGCATTTAATATGGAATATTTTTTTTCTTCTTGACTTGGGTTTACTTTCTTAACTCAGTATATCAATCTGGTGAGTTTCTTTTACACTTTGGTGATTTATTTGTTAAAAGAACCATGTCACTGATTGTCTGTCGCAGCAAGAAGTCAACAACAGGATTATATCACAGGTGGCGTGGCAAAATGTACGGACAGGTGCATTTGATGATTGGCTTCACAGTCGGGTATACAAGGGTTGTTGCGTTCTGTATTAGTGGAAAGCAACTGCTGCACGTCTCCAAAAGGTATTGCCGCTTCCTCTGGAGATGGTCCGTCAACTCGACAATGCTGTTTGTCATGGAGTGGTGGCTTTACGAAATTACGGCATGAAACAGCGTGCTATTTGCTCAGCAGTATGGCATCACTCAAGGTCAGGTGTCAAAGATCCTGAAACGAAATGCTCAGAGGGGTGTCCCTACTCCAATACCGAGGCCAGGACGTCCCCGCAGAACCACAAGGAGGGATGATCGCCAGCTGCACCAGTTAGTCCGCAATGGCCGTACCAAGTCAGCTAATCGGCTTAGGACTGAGTGGCAGCAACTGACAAATGTGCCTGTATCCAGAAGGATAGTCAACCAACGACTGGTTCAAGCAGGCTATCGTGCTGGGC